>NC_084734.1:90613230-90777318 GCF_033978785.1 Entelurus aequoreus | reverse complement strand
TGCGATTCAAAATCGATTCTCTTTTTTTTTTTAATTTTTTTTTTTTTTATATATTTTTAATTTTTGATTTATTTATTTATTTATTGTAATTAATCAATCCAACAAAACGATACACAGCAATACCATAACAATGCAATCCAATTCCAAAACCAAACCCGACCCAGCAACACTCAGAACTGCAATAAACAGAGCAATTGAGAGGAGACACAAACACGACACAGAACAAACCAAAAGTAGTGAAACAAAAATGAATATTATCAACAACAGTATCAATATTAGTTACAATTTCAACATAGCAGTGATTAAAAATCCCTCATTGACATTATCATTAGACATTTATAAAAATAAAAATAAAAGAACAATAGTGTCACAGTGGCTTGCACTTGCATCACATCTCATAAGCTTAACAAAACACTGTGTCCAATATTTTCACAAAGATAAAATAAGTCATATTGTTGGTTCATTTAATAGTTAAAACCATTTACATTTTTGCAATCAGTTGATAAAACATTGTCCTTTACAATTATAAAAGCTTTTTACAAAAATCTACTACTCTGCTTGCATGTCAGCAGACTGGGGTAGATCCTGCTGAAGTCCTATGTATTGAATGAATAGAGAATTCTTTTGAATCGGGAAAAAATCGTTTTTGTATCGAGAATCGTGTTAAATTAAAAAAAAATTGATTTTGAATCGAATCGTGACCCCAAGAATCGATATTGAATCGAATCGTGGGACAGCCAAAGATTCACAGCCCTAGAATTCATCCAATGGCAGACCGAGTGTGGCGAAAGGCAGGAATACATAGCTCTCTGATTAGTGCCTAAGAGCAGGTGAGCGTCCCGAACACTAATCAGAGGCAGGTGAAAACAATCTGCAGTCAAGGCAACTAAAACACAAACCCAGGGGTGCTCAAAACAGGAACTGAGGGAGTCCAAAACAAAACAAAACAAAACATGATCCGCGCAACGGATCATGACACATTTATAGTTATTGCATGCTTTGTGTTCAAATATTTCAGCATACTGTATTGCTCGTATGTTCTACTCTTGATGAACGAGCAGCCTTATAGTTGTTACAAGTAGCGCTGTTGCAATCTTTTCTAGTAAAATGTAGTCAACTTTAGAGCGTTTGTTGAGCCCGGGCACCACCATTTTGCGATCTGACGTCACTACGCACGTTGAAGGAGGATACAATGGCTCACCGCTAAAGCAAGCTAGTGCTCCTTAATGTAAACAAATGTCTACACAGTTAACGATTGAAACAATATCAAGTACAAGAGTCGTATCTAGTCGATACTACAATCATCACATGATTTTTTTATCATCTTTTTTTCTTTTTTATTATGTCTATAAACTCAGGAAATATGTCCCTGGACACATAAAGACTTTAATTATGACCAATGTATGACTCTGTAAAAACTTGGTATTGGATCGATACCCAAATTTGTGATATCACCTAAAACTAATTGTGGCACGTCTGGTGCCGTGGGGTTCTCTCAGGACCGACAGACTGAATGCCAGACGGCTTTTTCAGTTTTACACTCTTTTATTTGTCACAAATGTCTTTCCTCCTTCCGGAAGTAATTCTCCTTCCTTCACACACAAATTCCTTTCTCACTCACAAAGTTCTTTCTCTTTCAGAAAGTCCTGCTCACCCACTCTTCCCTTGCTTTTCAGTCAGTCCCCTTCGGTGGTCACCAACGCTGCTAATAAAGAGACAGGGGATTAGATAACTCGCCCCGGCTGAGATATCCACTCACCTGTCATCTGCTTCACAGCCGGCTCCTGCACATGCCCCGCCCGAGGCGGCGCGTGGACCACGCCCCCTCCACATGCCTCCATCGCCAGTCTCAGGCCGGGCAGCCGTCCGGCCGCACCAACTTCCCCCCCCCCCGTAGAGGGCCGCGAGAGAAAGTCGGCCACGGCCATCTGGGCCCCCGGCCTGTGGACCACCTGGAAATTGTATGGCTGCAACGCGAGGTACCACCGGGTGATCCTCGCGTTGGCATCCTTCATTCGGTGGAGCCACTGGAGCGGTTTGTGGTCCGAGCAGAGGCTGAAGGCACGCCCCAACAGGTAGTACCGAAGGGCCCCGACCGCCCACTGGATGGCGAGGCACTCTCTCTGTACCGTGCTGTACCTCGAGAGTTTTCGGCTGATGTACAGGACGGGGCGGTCAACGCCCCCCACCCGCTGGGACAGCACCGGCCCCAGGCCCCTGCCCGACGCGTCCGCCTGCAGACAGAAAGGGACGGCAAAGTTAGGCATGCACAGTACCGGCTCCCCGCAGAGGGCTTTCTTTACCTTCTCAAACACCCGCTGGCACTGCTCCGTCCACTGGACCAGATCTGGAGCACCTTTTCGGGTGAGGTCAGTTAGCGGGCTGGTCAGATCCGCAAACCGGGGTATAAACCGGCGGTAGTAGCCCGCCAGCCCCAAAAACTGCCTCACCTCTTTTTTTGTCTTGGGGGGTGGACAGGCTGCGATAGCCGCTGTCTTGTCCATCTGCGGCCGCACCTGCCCCCCCCCCAAGTGGTACCCCAGATACTGTACCTCCCTCCGGCCAACTGCGCACTTCGCCGGGTTGGCGGTGAGCCCCGCCCGCCTCAGGGACTCGAGCACCGCTCCCACCCGCCGCATATGTTCCCCCCAGCTGCCACTCTGGATGATGACGTCATCCAAATAGGCCGCCGCATACGCTGCGTGAGGTCGCAGCACCCGGTCCATGAGACGCTGGAACGTGGCGGGCGCACCGAACAAGCCAAACGGAAGTGTCACGAATTGGTATAAACCTTCCGGAGTGGAGAAGGCCGTTTTTTACCGGGCCTCTGGTGATAAGGGAATCTGCCAGTAGCCCTTGGTTAAATCCAGTGTCGTAAAAAAACGAGCAGTGCCTAGCCGATCCAGGAGCTCGTCGACCCGAGGCATTGGGTACGCGTCAAACCGTGATATTTCATTCACCTTGCGGTAATCGACACAGAAGCGCACAGACCCATCCTTCTTCCCTACCAGGACGATGGGGCTGCACCACGCACTGTGGGATTCTTCTATTACACCCAACTCCAGCATGGATTTTAATTCTTCCCGAACCACTTTGCGCTTGTGTTCGGGGAGCCTGTATGGCAGAGATCGCACCGTAACACCCGGGCTGGTCTCAATATGATGTTGAACGAGGCCCGTGCGGCCAGGCCAAGAGGAGAACACATCAGAAAAGCGCTGCTGCAGCTTAGCAACATCCGCTCTCTGCGCACATGTGAGCTGGCTGTCACAGAGCAGACGAGGGGGCGGGGCCGAGCGCGGGACCTCTGGCCCCAACTCCTCCTCCTCCCCACTACTGTCACCATGGAAACGGGCTCCGCCTCCCTCCATGCCTTCAGCAGGTTCAGATGGTAAATTTGTGTGCCTCCGCCCCGGTCCGAGCGCCGAACCTCGTAGTCCACATCACCCACTTGCCGTGTGACCTCAAAAGGACCTTGCCAGCGCGCAAGTAATTTGGAGCTGGAAGTTGGGAGCAATACAAGCACTTTTTCTCCCAGTGAAAATTTTCTTAGCCGAGTCCCCCTGTTATACGTGCGTTGCTGACGTTCCTGGGCACGGAGCAAATTCTCGCGTGACAAGTGTCCCACCGTGTGGAGTTTTGCTCGCATGTCCATGACGTACTGGATTTCATTTTTGCTGGAGCTTGGACCTTCCTCCCAGCTTTCCTTAATTATGTCCAGCACTCCGCGCGGCCTCCGGCCGTACAATAGCTCGAATGGCGTGAAGCCGAGGGAGGCCTGAGGTACCTCCCGCATCGCAAACATTAGGGGCTCCAGCCATTTATCCCAATTTGGTTTGTCCTCGTGCGTGAACTTACGGATCATGGTTTTCAGCGTCTTGTTTAACCGCTCCACCAGCCCGTCTGTTTGTGGGTGGTACACACTGGTGCGGATCGCTTTAATCTCCAGTAATCCGTATAGTTCCTTTATCGTGCGCGACATAAAGGACGTGCCCTGGTCAGTCAGAATCTCTTTCGGGATTCCGACTCGGGAGATGACCTGAAACAGCGCTTGCGCCACGCTCTTGGCGGAGATAGAGCGCAAGGGCACTGCTTCGGGATAGCGCTTTGCGTAATCCACCAGGACTAACACAAAGCGGTATCCCCGTGTGCTCGGGTGAAATGGTCCGATGAGGTCCATTCCAATTCTCTCGAATGGGACCTCCATGAGCGGCAATGGGCGCAAGGGCGCCTTCGGGATGGCCGCTGGATTCACCAGCTGGCAGTCCGGGCAGGCGGCGCACCAGCGGCGCACGTCCGCCCGAATGCCCGGCCAATAGAATCGGACCATGACCCGATTGAGTGTCTTATCGTAACCCATGTGGCCAGCCATGGGATTAAAATGCGCCGCCTGGAAAACCATTTCCCGGCGGCGTTTTGGCACCAACAACTGGGTGGATTCTTCCCCGGTTTGAGTGTCACGGGTCACTCGGTATAACCTGTCCCTAATAATCGAAAAGTGGGGGTACCCGCGCTTTTCCCGGGCGCACCAGCTGACCGTCGATGTAATCCACCTGGTCCCAGGCCGCACGCAAGGTTTCATCACGGGACTGCTCGAGGGGAAAATCCTCCGTAGGGTGCCAATGGCCCCCCGGGGGGACTTCCCGCGAAGCCCCCGCCGGTTCCCGCTCGGCAGTGTCGGATGAACCCGCGTCGCCACTGAGAACCGCGCGGATATTCCCCTTTCCTACACCCTGTGAACGCATCCCCACACATCGCGTCACTAGAAGATGGAATCCCGGCCAATTTGTCCCTAATATTATGGGATGCGTAAGGTGCGTGCTTGCCGCAACCTTGACACTATGCTTTTGTCCCTGATACCAAATTTCAACTGGCACAATGGGATACGTGTGTACATCCCCATGAATACACCTTTTTGCCCCTGTGTCGCATGCCTCAGTGCTACGGGTCGAACCAAGTTTTGGTGGATCATGGACTGTCTACAGCCTGAATCCACCATTGCCCGATATGTACTCCCTTGTACCCTTACCGGGACACAGTACGTCTCCCCTGGATCGGGGGCGGGCGCTGGGGGACCGACAACCCGCATCACCTGTCCCACCTCCATCAGGGAGCAGTCTCGCCTCACGTGACCGGGCTGTCCGACCCCCCAGCACACCGGCCCTGGTGCTCGAGGTGCCGTCTGCGGGTGAAGCCTGTCAGCAGCGCCGGTACCCTGGAACGAAGGAGCATAGGGAATGTTATAACCCCTCAAACCCCCCCTTGATACTGCTGTTGGCTGGAATGGGTGTGGTGTGGTGTAGTGCGAGGTGGCCATGTCCCGCCCAGGAACCTGCTCGTGGGTCCAGGTCGCCCCCTCCGGTTGCGCAAGTCGTCTCCGCTGGGCTGGGACGGGCCGTTCTGCCGCCCGTGGCGCTGGGGTGGGTTTTTCTGTCGTCTTCAGGACCGCCAGGTGGTCCTCGGCCAGGACCACTGTGGCCATCAGGTCCCGCGGACGGTGGTAGCGCACCCATGCTGCCGTCCTGGAGGGGATGGCGTCGAGGAACTGCTCCAGGAGGATCCGCTCGTACATCCGGCTCTCCTCCAGCTGTGGTTCGAGCCACCGTGTGGCCACGTCTCGGAGCTGCTGCGCCAGCGCAAACGGGCGGTCCTCGGGGCCCAGTCGCATTGCACGGAATCGGCGTCGGTGGTCCTCCGGGTGACTCCCGACCCTGTCCAATATTACGCGGCAGAGGTTGGGGAAGTGCACCCGGGCTTCCGCTGGGAGACTATGCGCTGCCCGCTGCGCCTCCCCCGCCAGGAGCGGCAGCAGCTTAACCCCCCACTTGGTGTCTGGCCACTCACACGCCGCTGCTGTGGCCTCGAAGAGGTCGAGGAACACCAGCGGGTCTTCGCCTTCAGTCATTCGCTGCATGGCGGCTGTTTTCCCCGCCTTCGCGGCTCCTCCCGCCTGGCTCACCAGCACCTGCAGGATCTGGGTCTGCTGGCGGCCCGTCTCCATCTGCTGCTGACTGGCCGCTGATACCTCCGCCAACACTCTTCCGAGCGCTTCCAGGGGGGTAGGGACTGACATCTCTCCCTCGGTCCTTGCTTCGTTGGGCGCCAATTGTGGCACGTCTGGTGCCGTGGGGTTCTCTCAGGACCGACAGACCGAATGCCAGACGGCTTTTTCAGGTTTACACTCTTTTATTTGTCACAAATGTCTTTCCTCCTTCTGGAAGTAATTCTCCTTCCTTCACACACAAATTCCTTTCTCACTCACAAAGTTCTTTCTCTTTCAGCAAGTCCTGCTCACCCACTCTTCCCTTGCTTTTCAGTCAGTCCCCTTCTGTGGTCACCAACGCTGCTAATAAAGAGACAGGTGATTAGATAACTCGCCCCAGCTGAGATATCCACTCACCTGTCATCTGCTTCACAGCCGGCTCCTGCACGGCTGGCGACTCGGTAAAGAATCTGGGTATTATCTTCGACCCAACTCTCTTGTTTGAGTCACACATTAAGAGTGTTACTAAAACGACCTTCTTTCATCTCCGTAATATCGCTAAAATTCGTTCCATCTTGTCCACTAGCGACGCTGAGATCATTATTCATGCGTTCGTTACGTATCGTCTCGATTACTGTAACGTATTATTTTCGGGTCTCCCTATGTCTAGCATTAAAAGATTACAGTTGGTACAAAATGCGGCTGCAAGGCTTTTGACAAAAACAAGAAAGTTTGATCATATTACGCCTATACTGGCTCACCTGCACTGGCTTCCTGTGCACTTAAGATGCGACTTTAAGGTTTTACTACTTACGTATAAAATACTACACGGTTTAGCTCCAGCCTATCTCGCCGATTGTATTGTACCATATGTCCCGACAAGAAATCTGCGTTCAAAGAACTCCGGCTTATTAGTGATTCCCAGAGCCAAAAAAAAGTCTGCGGGCTATAGAGCGTTTTCTATTCGGGCTCCAGTACTCTGGAATGCCCCCCCGGTAACAGTTAGAGATGCTACCTCAGTAGAAGCATTTAAGTCCCATCTTAAAACTCATTTGTATAATCTAGCCTTTAAATAGACCCCCCTTTTTTAGACCAGTTGATCTGCCGTTTCTTTTCTTCTCTCCTCTTCTCCCCTGTCCCTTGCGAGGGGGAGTTGCATAGGTCCGGTGGCCATGGATGAAGTGCTGGCTGTCCAGAGTCGGGACCCCGGGTGGACCACTAGCCTGTGCATCGGTTGGGGACATCTCTGCGCTGCTGACCCGTCTCCGCTCGGGATGGTTTCCTGTTGGCCCCGCTGTGGACTGGACTCTCGCTGATGTGTTGGATCCACTGTGGACTGGACTTTCACAATGTTATGTCAGACCCACTCAACATCCATTGCTTTCGGTCTCCCCTAGAGGGGGGGTTTACCCACATATGCGGTCCTCTCCAAGGTTTCTCATAGTCATTCACCGACGTCCCACTGGGGTGAGTTTTTCCTTGCCCGTATGTGGGCTCCGTACCGAGGATGTCGTTGTGGCTTGTACAGCCCTTTGAGACACTTGTGATTTAGGGCTATATAAATAAACATTGATTGATTGATTGACATGCCCCGCCCGAGGCGGCGCGTGGACCACGCCCCCTCCGCACTAATGTAAAGTATTCAAACTATTGACAAATAAGTGATTATCAAATTTTAACATAATTGTAGATAGAACATGTTAAAACAGAAAATAACCAGATATTAACATTAAATGAACAAATAGATTAATAATTAATTTTCTATCGCTTGTCCCCCACATTTTTGACCAAATAATACAATCAGAAATGAAACAATATGTTACTGCATATGTCAGCAGCCAAATTAGAAGCCTTTGTTTGCTTACTTACTACTAAAATAAAAGTTGTCTAGTATGTTCACTATCTTATGTAATGCTAACATTGTTCTTTGATAGCAATAACAAACATGTTTAATGTATCATAAGATTGTTTTGTTTAAATTAAGCCAATTATTTAAAAAAATTGTGGTCCCCTTTATTTAGAAAAGTATCAAAAAGCATCAAATTAATTTTGGTATTCGTACCGGTACCAAAACATTGGTATCGGGACAACTCTATTTTGCAATATTTTAAATTTAAACATGCCAGCATATTGGAAGGATACGAAAGACTGACTCGTTTGATTACTCAATATATTATTAAAACACAGGAGAACTACTTACGGTAGAAGCCGCACGTGACACAAAGTTGGGGTATTCCTCCATCGTCTCCGGTGCCATTGTGCCGCAACCACCAATGGCTGCTGTCTGCCCGACTGGGCAAGCTGGTGCTGGAGTCACAGGAACACATTTTGGCAGCAAACGGTGGCAAAATGATCATGTAAATAAATTGATAGACATCCTCACCAATACTAATATGAATATGAAGCATTAAATCAATTGACAAAAAAATAAAATGTGTGTCCTTGCCTCGATTCTTTTACATTGTTGAAATCAAATGTTGGCAAGGCCCGAACGGCCATCTCTGTGTGTCGCCAAAGTATCCACAGCTTGTAGAAATGAGGGTACGTGAAGCATGAGGTTGGCGTGAGGCGCTGCACATTTCCATCTAAAAGTCACTCTTGATACAGCTAATTTTTTCCGTGAAAAAGGGTGTACGCACAATTGATACATGAGGCCTTTGGTGTTTTAGTGTTTGAACGTGGCAGCAATGTTTAATCTTAACCTTCATCACATGTTTTTATAATCAAGACAAGGAAGAGCACATAAAATATGTATCAAAAAGGATGAATGGAGCGTGGTTCTTAAACCCAGGAGAACTGAACATTCAAGGAGAAAATGGGGTTTCAGCCATCAGAGTTCTTTTTGTTTGTGAATATTTGTGTCCTTTCATTCCTCACAAACCTGCATGCACAGCTTAGGAGGGATGGTGGGGATGCTGATCTGCTCCCTCACCTTCTTCACAATCAGTCTTACTTGACCAGGTGAAATCCTGCATGGAGCTTCAGAGCGAGTACTATTGATTGGTATCTTCTCTTTATTACATTTATCACCAAAAAAGCACTTATCCTCACCAAGCTTCTTTCCGATGCTCTTGGAGTCCTTTCCAGTCTTGTGCAGGTCTACACTATTGCCCCGCAGTCCTTTTACAGCTATTTGGTTGTTGCCAACGACAACGCTTGCTTGCTTGATAGAATATCAAATATCTAATCCACTGAATCTCCACAACCTTTATTTCATGTTATGTTTATTTACATTCTGACTCTCTTTGTTACATTAAAACTGCTATCAAAATATCGTATCGTATTTTATCTTTGTAAACTTACAAGTAGGTGTTTCCTGATGCAAATTGTTCCACTTCTGATATGGTACCAAAATTAGAGCCTTGAGCATTGGCTGATACCGATAATAATCCGACAAGATATCAACACAAATTATGGTACATACCTTTATTATTTTGTAGTGTAGAATTTTAGAAAAGGTTTGATCAAGATAAATTACTCAGAAAACAATGGAAGGTATGAAAACACTAACCTTATGGTAGACTTATGCTGTCTCTAAATTGAAGTGGAGTGGTAATTGTTTTTTGGCAACACCCAGTCGCCACATTAATTCATGAAGTTTAAGCTCATGACGCAGTAAGTTGAATGATGCAGACATGTTTGTTACTGGATACTTTCTAATACACTTCTGCCTTGGACACTTTGCTGTTACGGCGCATGCCCATACCATCATTCCCTCCGCAGTGCTAGAACGTAGTTCTCTGTCCCTCAGTAAGCTATCACGCCTCTGGCTCCTCTCCGTGTACCTCTCCGTGTACCTCTGCCCTTGTGCTCACCTGTTCTTGTCGTTTCCCTTGTTCCCTCAGAATACCCTCCGTTGCCTTGGAAGTGTGCTGTGCGCCTCACTTCCCTGGACCCCCTTTGGATTCTGACTGCCTCCCTGATAAGGACCTCTGCTTTGGACACGGACCTCTTTACGCCTCTCCCCAGCCCCACGGACCTCCCGCTTGTGTTACAGATCTTCTCCAGCCTAGCCCTTTTGGACTTTCTGCCTTCTCAGCCAACACGCACCTACAACAACCTTCTGGTAACATTTCCTTGTTAAACCCTTCACACAGTCTTGAACTCACACACATAGTAGCATACACACTCCACCGCATCATCAAGCTCAATAAAATCCTGTTGAGCGATACCTCCTGTGTCGTGCAGTCTCCTTCCCCCTCCGTACGTAACATTTGCATGTGTAAGGAGAGGAACAAAGAATGACGAGACGCACAGCTCGCCAAGCGGGAACGGGGATTTGATGGACACAGGACAACGCAACAATGAAACACGGAAGGGAAAACACAGAGAGAAGGTTACGTTCTGGCCCTGGAAAGCAGGTTGAGCAGGCTTTTGAAGGCAGGAGAGCTCATCAACGACAGGTGTGTAGATTGCTGATTGCTTGCAGCTGCTTGCCACAGCCGGAGTGCAGGAGGTGAGTGGTGGTGGGCGTGTCCAGAGGTGCGCTCTTGGAGGCGCAACCAGCAGAGCGCACAGATGAGGGTGCATTGGAATGCGCCCTGACCGTGACAGTCTTTTTAGAATGAATAAAACCAACTGAACTTCACATTATCAAGCACTTGGTGATGGAACGCAGAACACGGTTGAGCTGCCCTTCACTCAGATAGCTAGAGGTTAGCCAGACGGGAAATCAGGAATCAGGGAAAATAAGACACAGTGTCCTACATTGATTGATTATTATGTCACTACTTTTATCCGGAGTACTGTATTATTGTTCTGTTCGGAGTCACCGGTGAGCTGGATTCAATAATCCTGTTAGTCTCTCTCTCTCTCTCTCTCTCTCTCTCTCTCTCTCTCTCTCTCTCTCTCTCTCTCTCTCTCTCTCTCTCTCTCTCTCTCTCTCTCTCTCTCATGATGCCTTGTATTTTGTTGTTCCTTGTACTAAAGAGACACGAGTAGAGGACACAATATGTGACATGGCAGAGAAGACATGGAGGAAACATAAGAATGTGAAAGGACTGGAGGAGAAAGAGGAGGGGAAGTGATGGGGCAGAAAGAGCAGACTGGGAATGTTGATGTCCAGATGGCCTCAGAGAGACACAACATATGTCCCCCGCCAAACTGCGCAGCTGCCAGGCCCTGCAGAGGCGGAACATGATGTTGTGTATACTCGACATGTCTAATTTAGAAGAACACAATGACCCGACAGGGAAATCTCATCTTTAAAAATCGCACCTTGAATGTGATAAAATCGCTCGGAAAACAACTATTTTCCACAATACGATTCAAGCAACTAGAAAAACACTCGATGAAAAGTGCGTAAGAAAGTCCTAAATCCAGACAGGGCTCAGAATCAGCCCCAAATTGTAATCATCAACAACATTATCAACGTCAGGCTTGATTTCAGACACAAACATGGCCCATAGTACAGTAAAAATAATAAAGACATCAACAGCACCATTAAAAAAAAAGTATTAAAACAAAATAAAAAGCATTGATTGTTGCTTATCTCATTTTTAATATTTCTTAGATTTTTTAAATATTGAAATCTGCTCATAATTCTTTTAGCTACTATTAGTGGAATTAAAGACATACAGTGAACACTCTTGTCAGTCTAACACTATTTTAACCGATAGTATACCAAATTGGTACTTGAAAATGGTGCTGGTGCCTGAACGGTGCCCAAACCAGTACGTAAAAAATTAAAAACTAAAGAACAAAAAAAGGAGGGACCCACCCAGCATCATTAGTCTTCACCCGAACCCATTTCTCCCTCATGGTACAGCACACACATCATAGCTGACCTCCTAATTTTCACTACACTGTAGACACTCTTGGGGCCTTATACACTCCCACATCATATGCACGGGTGGGATGGGGTGCAGCACATCCTTCCGTCGGAACCTGCTCAGTGGCCTTGTGGTTAGAGTGTCCGCCCTGAGATCGGTAGGTTGTGAGTTCAAACCCTGGCCGAGTCATACCAAAGACTATAAAAATGGGACCCATTACCTCCCTGCTTGGCACTCAGCATCAAGGGTTGGAATTGGGGGTTAAATCACCAAAATAATTCCCGGGCGCGGCCACCGCTGCTGCTCACTGCTCCCCTCACCTCCCAGGGGGTGAACAAGGGGATGGGTCAAATGCAAAGGTTAATTTCACCACACCTAGTGTGTGTGTGACAATCATTGGTACTTTAACTTGAACTTTTTAAGATCCATGTGCTGCGGTTTGGTGGCCTGCCAGACCCCGCCCGCCCTTTCTGGCCTGATCTGTTCAGGGTGCTGGGGCTGGTGCTGGGCTCCTGCATGTCGCTAGCCAGCCCTCCTCTCTTTTCCAGTGTCACGTGGGGGGGTCGCAGCTCGCTGCGGGGTTGTTCTTCCAACGCAAAAGACGGCTTCGGACGACAGCGTGAAGGTAGGCTTGGATTTATTTAACAAAATCACTCACTACCACAAACACAAAAATACAACAAAAAAGGCAAGCGTGCCTAAAACACAAAAGAAGCTGCTAGTTAGCAGAAGCTATGACATGGACTATGACTTACTTGGTCAGCAAGAGACATGAACCGGTGTGACAAAGACAATGAACGCAGAACAAGTGAACAGAAAGAAAGACTTAAATAACACAGACATGATTAACAACAGGTGCTTGACTCAAAACAGGTGCGTGACATGACAGGTGAAAACTAATGGGTGACCATGGAAACCAAACAAAACAAGGAAGTGAAACCAGGAACTAAAAAAAGAGTCCAAAAAACAAACAGCACATGGCCAAACAAAAACATGATGAACAGACATGACATCCAGCAAGGATTACCGGGGTCAGCCACCTCCTCACAACCGTGGACAAGACCACAAGGTGGCCAAAAGCCAGTCCTTTGTCTTCTACTACGACAGCAGACATGTCACGGGCATTCCTTATGTCCTGGGCAGCACGTTTTGGCACACCCTCTAACCTCTCATCGGACAAAGATCCGCAGTTCGTGTTGGAGAGTTGAGCTGCAGTTGCTGAGCTCCTGGGATTGAAGATTCACCGCACCACGGCGTGTAACCCCAAGGCTATAGGAATGTGTGAGCGGTTTCATTGAGATACAAAGGCTGCTTTGAAGGCGGTTACAGCCAGCTGTACTGTGAGTGTAGCATGGGTTCTAGCTCAGATGGTAGTGGATGTAGTATGGCCATACCAAAATGGCAAGGAAAAGTATTCATCAGAGGAAAGCAGTGAGAGGGATAGCAGCCACTCCGAGAAGAGGATTAAAGCCAAATCAAACAGCCAAGAAGAAGAAGAATGGAAAGTGAGTTACATTTAGCAGTGACAAAGGCCATTTTCACTCAGTACATCTGACCAAAGCAATAGACAATGAAATAGGGAAAGTTGAATACGCAAAAATGCTAAACAATAGAAGAATACTGATATTTGTAGCTAAGAATATACAGCAAGAAAACATACTGAAACTGAGCTATCCACATGGGGAACAGATTAAAGCCCACATACCAGAATCATCAGCAGCACTAAGAGGAGTCATTTCGAATGTACCGCTGGAAATGTCAATGGACGAGGTGAAAAAAAGAGTGCAGAAGGGGGAAAATAATAGATTCAAAAAGACTTCAGACCATACTTGCCAACCTTAAGACCTCCGAATTCGGGAGATTTTGGGGTGGGTTGTTCACTATTCTTTATTTATTTTAAATTGCCTTTCAAATGTCTATTCTTGGTGTTGGGTTTTATCAAATAACTTTCTCCAAAAAATGCGATTTATACTCCAGTGCGACTTACATATGTTTTTTTCCTTCTTTATTATGCATTTTCGGCCGGTGCGATTTATACTCCGGAGCGACTTATACTCCGAAAAATACGGTACCTTTCACTATTTGAGTAGCCTTTGTTCTGCCAATTGAGTACTGGCGAGCGATCTCTGAATCCGGGAACATATCCTTCACGGATTTGTTGAAAACATCCGCAAATGAGAACGGGATGTTGCTTGCAGCTATCAGCATAGCCATCTTTGTCCCGGGCCATGACTGTCTCTTCTTCGTTCTTCTGCTTCGTCTCTGTTATGTTTTTGGACATTACTACTTGCCGTAGTTTTGAAGCAATGCATGATGGGAATCCAGATGTTGTGTGTCAGTGTATTAACGTGCCGGCTGGAATAAACACACGCTGAGAAATAGCTCCGTGCCTGCCTACTCTATGGGTTATAGATAAACCTATGGATAACGGAGACATATATAATAGTCTCCTTTTCAGGTGAGAGATGACGCTAAAGGCAGTGCTTTTAAGGCACGCCCCCAATATTGTTGTCTGGCTGGAAATCGGGAGAAATTCGGGAGAATGGTTGTCCTGGGAGATTTTCGGGGGAGGCACTGAATTTAGAGAGTCTCCCGGAAAATTCGGGAGGGCTGGCAAGTATGCTTCAGACAAGTCAAGGAGACGTGAAAAGTGACAGTGTTTCCATACTATTGGTGAACAATGCCTGTTGAGCTAAAATTTGGATGTATAAACCATAAAGTTAGAGAATATATACCACAACCGCTACAGTGCTTTAAATGCCAAAGAATGGGGCACACAATACATCCATCCATCCATCCATTTTCTACCGCTTGTCCCTTTTGGGGTCGCGGGGGGTGCTGGAGCCTATCTCAGCTGCACACGGGCGGAAGGCGGTGTACACCCTGGACACACGATCCAGTTTGTCATACATGGATATGAATCAGTGAGATGTGACAGAAAGGAAAAGGTGGAGGATGTGCATCATTTGTGAGGTACGGATTAACATTTAGGTCAGCGGTCCCCAAACTATGGCCCGCCAGCATCCAAAATCCGTCCCGCAAGAAGTCCCAAGAAAGAAAAAAAAAGTATTTATTGTATTTATTTTTTTGATTTTTTTTTTTTTTTTTTTCATCTGTCCTTTCTAATCCGTGTTCTATCGCTTGTTACTCTCGGTGTCTCCTAATCATTAAGGGAAATCATATTGTTTAAAAATGCATTTTCCCTTCGATAACATGACATCTTTCAGCCCCCGACCAAATTGTTTTAATCCAATGCGGCCCACTAGTCTAAAAGTTTGGGGACCCCTGATTTAGGAAAATAACAAATGAAGCAGAAATAGAATGTGTGGTCATTGAAATATATCTACCAAATGGGATTAACACTGTTGTAAATATTGATAATCAATGCAAAATATTATATTTAGAAACCTTGGAAATAATAATAAGGAAACATGGTAAGAGAGAGGTCTGGCGCGGTGATTTTAATGCACATAACAGTTTATGGGAAAGCAAGCAAACCAATAATAATGAAGAAGTTGTGGAAGAACTGATGGATGCCAGACAGCGATTGTGCTTAAATGATAGTAATGGTACAAGAATGGATATACGTTCAAATGAAGGGAAAAGTTCCGGTCAAGAGACTGAATTATATACTTGAAAGTCTGGGACTACTGGCAACATATCACGGTGGTTTTAGGAAAGGACCATCAACAATGGACACATTAGTGAAAGTGAGGAACCAAATAGAGAAGACTGTCAGAATGAAATAAATAATGATTGCTGTGTTTTTTGGCATGGAAAGACCTTGTGACTCCATGTGGTTGGAAGGATTATAAATTAAGGCGAACAAGATAGAGGTAAGTTTTATTATGGGGTACTTGATTTTGTATCCGACAGGAAATTCAAAGATAAGGTAGGATCAAAAGTGTCTGATGAAAATGAAGTTGTAAATGGTACCCCACAGGGAAGTGTCATCAGTCCAGTTCTGTTTAATGTGATGATTAATGATATGTTTATGAATATGGACAGAAGGGTTGGGTCTGCCCTGTATGCTGATGATGGAGCTATTTGGGTGAGGGGCGAGATCCTGTTTATGTGACAAACATAATTAAAGAAGCAAAGGGTAATAGAACTGTGGTCATATCACTGGGGATTTAAATTCTCTCCCAGTAAGTACTACTATATGATGTTTACCAGGAAGAAAGGAGTAATCAATGTTCGCAACATTAAACTATATGGGCAAAATATGGAAAAAGTAGAAAATTTTTAATGTTTTTAATTATGTATTTTCTCCAGTGATTTTTTGTTATTAAAGAGAGACTTTAAAAGATCTGCACTTGGATTCTCATTGTTTTGACATTACAACATGTGGACGGCTACCAAAAGTGCCTTATTGCAGTGAAACTTGCCAAGGGACATGTAACCAAATATTAACATTGCTTTATGTATACTTTTGACCCAGCAGATTTGGTCACATTTTCAGTAGACCCATAATAAATTCATAACTTCATGAATGTTTTTTGTGACAAACAAGTATGTGCTCCAATGACTCTATCACAAAAAAATAAGAGTTGTCGAAATTATTGGAAACTCAAGACAGCCATGACATTATGTTCTTTAAAAGTGTATGTAACATTTTTGACCGCGACTGTATATATATATATATATATATATATATATATATATATATATATATATATATATATATATATATATATATATATATATATATATATATATATGTATGTATGTATGTATATGTGGGTGTGGGTGTGGGTGTGGGTGTGTGTGTGCTGGTGTGTATGGATACAGTATATATACAGTATATATATATAGACCCATTGTGAGAGCAGCTATTGATAAGCGATAAAGGAATGCTGACATATTAGATTTGACTCAAGGGATGTGGCCATGAAAACCTTGCTAAAAGTGTAAATCAGGAATGCTGGTAATATAAATCATAGAAAAGCAATAGTTTAGGGTGGATAGTCAAAGATAAAACAGAGGAATATAACATACTGTAAGTTATATTATTGTTAACTTGCCTACTTCTATCAGTAATATTCCCATTTGGTTGTTTCCAGAAACAGACACAGACTTTAAAATAGTAGAATTAAAGAGTGAATAGTCAGAGAGTATGATAGCGTATCAGACAAATAAATGTTTTAAAAGTAAATATTATGGTTGTTTAGTTATATATACAGACTGATCAAAAAATGTAGAAGGGACGGTCGGAATGGGAGTATACTATACATACTAGAAATAAGTTCTTATATAGCAAGAAGAATATCAGATCAAGTGTCTGTCTACACAGCAGAGATGGTGACTATAATAATGGGGTTACAATGGGTAGAAGCAGTTATACCAGACAGGGTAATATGTTGTGTAGACTCGTTGGCATAACTGCAAAGTATTGAAAATATGAGCTTAAACCGTGAAGATTTAATGCTGGAAATTCAACAAAGCTTATACCAACCGAGAAAGCTAAAACTAGAAATAAGGTTCTGCTGGGTACAAGCACATGTTGGACTAGAGAGAAACGAGGGAGCAGACAGAATAGCCAAAAAAGCAATTAACTGGACAGAAATATTGACGGTAACATTCGAGAAAGGAGAGGTGAAGGCAGTTTAGAAAAAAATAAATAATGATGAAATGGCAACAAAAGTGGGATAAAGATTGCAGAGGTAGGAAATATTATAACATGCAGACATCTATTAATGCACAGGAGATAACGAGGAAGAATAGAATGGAAGATGTAGTGGTGAGTAGATTACGGTTTGATCATACTGGGCTAAATAAAACAATGGCAATAATAGTAGAATGTCAAACAGAAATATGTGCTACATGTGAAACTGTTGAAAATGTAGAACACGTCATAACATACTGCGGAAATGAGATGGAAGTTAAAGGAAAAGATCAGCGAGGGAGGGAAGAATTGGAAAATAGAGAACATATTGGGGAAAGCGGGCTTGCAGTAAATATAAAGCGGTTATTAAATACCTCAAAGATACAGGACTATATGATAGAATATAAACATACATATATATATATATACATTTATTATTATTCTATTTTAATTGTTATGAATATTCAGGATTGTATGGGGTGTGTGTATGTATATAGATATACATGTATTTAGTACAATTATTAATAATAAGGTATAGACAATAATGCATAATGAGCCCATGCTACATACTCTGGTACAGTAGGTGGTGGTATGCACCTTCTTAGTTTTGGCTGCAACCCGCCAGAAAACTAATAAGCCGAAGAAAAACAGACATGGTTAGTGCTTTGCTTTATATAAGGTAAATGGGTTATACTTGCTTAGCGCTTTTCTACCTTCAAGGTACTCAAAACACTTTATGACACTATTTCCACACCACGACCCATCAGGAGCAAGGGTGAAGTGTCTTGCTCAAGGACACAACGGACGTGACTATGATGACAGAAGCTAGGGACCGAACCAGGAACCCTGCCACGGCCGCTCTACCAACCAAGCCACGCCGCCCCCATATATATGCCATTGTTGTTGCTTCCTTATGTATTTTTAACTCCCTTGCTGCACTATATTTGGGTACTTTTTAATATTAAATACATTTTTACCTGCACGCGGTCTCCTGTCTCCACATCTTGGAGTCACGACTACCGCTACCACGCAGATTCGTAACACAAATTGTACAAACCCCGTTTCAATATGAGTTGGGAAATTGTGTTAGATGTAAATATAAACGGAATACAATGATTTGCAAATCATTTTCGACCCATATTCAGTTGAATATGCTACAAAGACAACATATTTGATGTTCAAACTGATAAACATTTTTTTTTTTTTGCAAATAATCATTAATGTTAGAATTTGATGCCAGCAACACGTGACAAAGAAGTTGGGAAAGGTGGCAATAAATACTGATAAAGTTGAGGAATGCTCATCAAACACTTATTTGGAACATCCCACAGATGAACAGGCAAATTGGGAACAGGTGGGTGCCATGATTGGGTATAAAAGTAGATTCCATGAAATGCTCAGTCATTCACAACAAGGATGGGGCGAGGGTCACCACTTTGTCAACAAATGTGTGAGCAAATTGTTGAACAATTTAAGAAAAACCTTTCTCAACCAGCTATTGCAAGGAATTTAGGGATTTCACCATCTACGGTCCGTAATATCATCAAAGAGTTCAGAGAATCTGGAGAAATCACTGCACGTAAGCAGCTAAGCCCGTGACCTTTGATCCCTCAGGCTGTACTGCATCAACAAGCGACATCAGTGTGTAAAGGATATCACCACATGGGCTCAGGAACACATCAAAAACCCACTGTCAGTAACTACACTTGGTCGCTACATCTGTAAGTGCAAGTTAAATCTCTCCTATGCAAGGCGAAAACCATTTATCAACAACACCCAGAAACGCTGTCGGCTTTGCTGGGCCTGTGTTCATCTAAGATGGACTGATACAAAGTGGAAAAGTGTTCTGTGGTCTGACGAGTCCACATTTCAAATTGTTTTTGGAAACTGTGGACGTCGTGTCCTCCGAACCAAAGAGGAAAAGAACCATCCGGATTGTTATAGGCGCAAAGTTGAAAAGCCAGCATCTGTGATGGTATGGGGGTGTATTAGTGCCCAAGACATGGGTAACTTACATATCTGTGAAGGCGTCATTAATGCTGAAAGGTACATACAGGTTTTGGAGCAAAATATGTTGCCATCCAAGCAACGTTACCATGGACGCCCCTGCTTATTTTAGCAAGACAATGCCAAGACACATGTTACATCAACGTGGCTTCATAGTAAAAGAGTGCGGGTACTAGACTGGCCTGCCTGTAGTCCAGACCTGTCTCCCATTGGAAATGTGTGGCGCATTATGAAGCCTAAAATACCACAAAGGAGACCCCCGGACTGTTGAACAACTTAAGCTGTACATTAAGCAAGAATGGGAAATAATTCCACCTGAGATGCTTAAAAAAATGTGTCTCCTCAGTTCCCAAATTTTTACTGAGTGTTGTTAAAAGAAAAGGTGATGTAACACAGTGGTGAACATGCCCTTTCCCAACTACTTTGGCACGTGTTGCAGCCATGAAATTGTAAGTTAATTATTATTTGCAAAAAAAAAATAAAGTTTATGAGTTCGAACATCAAATATCTTGTCTTTGTAGTGCATTCAATTGAATATGGGTTGAAAAGGATTTGCAAATCATTGTATTCCGTTTATATTTACATCTAACACAATTTCCCAACTCATATGGAAACGGGGTTTGTAGTTATAAGTGTTCATCAGACATCCTATCAGAGACATAGTATTATTTGCATCTGATAGCATGAAGCTGAACAAGTTAAAAATCCTTTCAAAATGCCACAACATGTACACACGAATGTGATAAGTTGTTCAAAAAGAAACTTCTCAGCTGTCGTGCGCAGCAGAGCACATTAAACAAAGCAGACGTTTCGTCATCAAATGCTTCATTTCCATTCCACCTGTTTCCGTGAATGATTCATGAATGAACATGCATCAGTCAAACCTGGATAAATACTTGGTGTAATAACACTGCCAAATACAGTTTTTTCCAATTGCTTACACACTAAATGTTTAATTTTCACACAGTTAACAAAGTCTACACACAGTTAACAAAACCACTGTGCAGATTTGCCTAATTTTAGGCATAGACTCTGCTTCACAGTATTTGGGAAATATTCCACACAATGCTTTACACACACCTTCTTATCTTGCACACATATAAAGATTGTGATACACAATTCTTCACGCTTTACACACACACTAGTATTGTGATACACACATATTTTAATCTCCAGATGTTTTTTCAAACCTTGCTGTTGCCTAAGTCTGCACATGTAGCCTATACTCTATGCTGTCATTTTTATTTATCTCCAGATTTTTTTTCAAACCTTTTTATTTGTCTCAGATTTGAATTTGTACTGCATGTCATTGTTGACAACTGGGATATGTTACTTTACCTGACTGTGGTAAAAATAAATATTTTCAGTTTGCAGCATCATTGTTGGGCAGTTTTTGAAAAGATTACAGGATATTTTTACTTTCTCTTTAGGTCCTTACATATAGGCCCACTTCAAAGTAAACAATGACGATTGCTATGGATTTGCTAATATATTTTGTCAAGTTACAGTAATCATTCATCACATATTAATGAATGAAATAAGTTTATTTCGGTCATATAATCAACCATCAACCATTTTGTGTGACCAGTTTAACAGTACAGATTAGACATATTTAACAATCATACACATTTACACACAAAAATAAAATAAAATAAAAAGAATGACCGAAAAAGGAATAGGCTGAAGCCAAAGCTTATGCCTATCCTATATATTCACTGAAAATTAGATTGCCTGGAACATCAACGTTAAAAAAAAATCAATGGGATGAAAGTAATTGTTACTATATTTGATCATTTTCAATTATTTCACCTTTCAAGGTTTTCTTAAACCTTAACAAAGAACTGCATGTCTTCAGCTCATCACTGAGCTTGTTCCACCATTTAACTCCTAAAACTGAAATACATTTGTATTTTATATTCGTTCTTACTTTACCTATTTAAAAAATCAATACCCCCCGTAAATTATAGTTGTCTCCTCTTAATTGAAATAACCTAAGAATACAAGCTGGAAGGCTGTTGTTCTTTACTCAAAACATAATTTCCATTGTTTTTTAAAACACAATATCTGAAAATTTTAACACATTAGAACTTATAAATAATGGATTGGTATGTCCGTAGTAGCACGCTTTGTGTATTATTCTAATGACCCTTTTTTGAAGTTTAATTATTGGGTCTATGTTTGTCTATATGCTAAAAGGGTAGGGCAAAATGCCCCAAACTTGTGATTTCTTATAGTAAAATAGGGGTTTTTACAAATGTGTTTTGTATTTATCACTGTTGTGGGTAACTCACTCCAATAGTGTCTTATCATTTGAATTCTGTGTGAGTGAGATGACAATAAAACTGCATTTTAACAAATGCTTGCTTTATTTTGATGAATGGGTGTATGTTTTGACCGAAGTGTGTCATTTTGCAAATAATCTAGGAATTAAGAAAATGTAATGTGGTGTTGGAAAAGTGTGTAAATACTTTTGAAAAAAGACACACCGTTACTAAAATTGTGTGTAAGCAAATGGAAAAATAACTGTAATACTTGTGTTGCAATGCCAGTGTACAGTATGTTGCATCCACGGGCCGTAACCTCCAAAAAAAATCCTGCAGCTGAAGGTGGTGCGGCTCGTTAAGACTGACTCTTATAATGCATGAATGTGTTTAATCTACAATAACTTTACTTTTCTCTTGAATTACCATCGTTCACTCGCAATGGCAAGCTAACAAGCTAAAATAACGTAGAGATTGCTCATAGTTGCAGTCAAGTCACACACTCAACCCTGAAGAAGACGATCTGTAAAAGCAGAGGTCTCCAATGTATGGCACAGGAGCCAGTTGGTCTCACAGCTACGTTTTTTTTTTGGACCCTCAGCACATTGTAGAAATAAAATTAAACCGACAAAAAAACAGCAAATTGGGAACAATAGAGCAAAAGGCATGGAGAGAAAAGCTGAAATCTTATAGATAACCAATAACAGTAACACCAAACTCAAAAATGTTGAAGACATCTGAGTCCAGATATATTTGTTGAAGTTTAATCAAACAACTGGTGACCACTGAGTGCAGATAAAAAAAACAAAAAGTGTTTCAACAGACTCTTAAAAACACTAGAGTGCTGTCACAGAGATAATTTTTGACATGTTTTTTGCAGATGGTGCTTATAAATTGCGGAACGCTCCTGTAACTCTGACAAAATAGATATACCAAAATCTACTTTAGAGGATGCTGAGAATATACAAAATAAGACTAATAGTGTAAGCGAGCAGTCCGGGCCCCCGGTCTCCAGCTTTCTGAAAATGTGGCCCCCAAAACAGTAAAGTTGAATATCCCTGATGTGCATCATCATTTTCTATTGTCAATTCGTTTGTAATTAATGTGAGATTATTAAATCACTGCTTCAATCTTTTCGAAATGAAGAGATTAGTGAGTTCAAGATCATTTGTATTCCTCTCTTGAAGATATCACTTTCACCCTCACTTTAACATCACAGGAAACAATTAACAGATGTTGTTTTTATCTTTGGCCGTCATTATTCAATGTCAGCGAGGTGGAACATTGTGACCTTCCTGACCTTCCTGACTGCTTCAGATCACTCATATTAAATAAAATGAGCTTCGACTTGTGCAATAACCTTATTTGCTGCGACTAAGAAGAAAGGCGACCGCATCTATCCTTTTCAAGCCTCAATTTCAATCACCCCAAGCTGCTCACCAGAGGCTAATGCCAGCCCAGATGAAAAACACATCATGAATAATTCCTTGTGTCATAAACCCTGTGCGGTCAATCCTAAAGCTGCTCCATCTTCTTCACTCCTGTTCAAAGGGTCAGAGGTCAGCAGTTGTGGTCAAGTGATGGTTAGAATACCACAATTTCTATAGTCCATATTGACACCTATATGATTCTCTATATTTATTTGATTCCACAATAAAAATGAAAAGACTGAACCCATGTTTTTTTTTTTTTTTACTACTTTATCAAAAAGTGTTTTAAAGTGTCAAATATTTAGGATCATTGTGCTTCAATATATTTTTACGCATTATTCAAGTTTTTTAGTATCAGCTGTTATTGTCACAGCCAGGGCGCATTCCAATGCACACTCATCTGTGCGCTCTGCTGATTGCGCCTCCAAGAGCGCACCTGTGCCCGCCACTCCTGCTGAGGCTGCGCCGGTGCACAGCTGCAATCAATCATCGGCTATCAGCACACCTGAAGCTGATCATCAGACCCGCCTTCATAAGCCTGCACAACCTGCTATCCTGCACCAGAACGTAGCTACCTGTCCTGTACAGTCAGCCAAACCTGTCTAGCTCTATGATATACTTTCTCTCTGTGTTTCTCCCTCTTTGTGTTTGATTGGTCCCGTGTCCCCCTTGTCGTATCTTGCAGCAACCCTTCGTTCCCGCGTGACAAGCTGTGTGTCTCGTCTTCCCCTTTGTTCCCCTATGGTTCTCTGGCTTCCTCTTGGATCTCGACCTCCCGCCTGGACATGGACCCTTTGACGCCTCTCTATTCCTGCCTGTCTCTCGGATCTACGAGCCTGCCCTGCCCTTTTGGACTTGACTCTCGCTCAACACTCAAGGTAACACTCAGCAATTAATTCCCACACATAGTCACACACCAAACACCATTGGATTTAGTCACACTACATTCCCTTGTTTATTTTAAATATATATATTATATATATATATATATATATATATATATATATATATATATATATATATATATATATATATATATATATATATATATATATATATATATATGTATAGAGCATATATATAAATAAATAGGGCTTAACACTACGCCCTTGTTGTCTGTGCTGTCTCCTCCTCCTGTACACACAACAGCTATGGTAATGTACACTCCCTAGGGTTGTTGTGGCGGAGCTCCGCTCACAGTCGTGTGGGAAAACTTACGCCACTGCTTGTGTTTGATTAGCGAATTAATTCATGACCAACTGCGATGAGGTGGCGACTTGTCCAGGGTGTACCCCGCCTTCCGCCCGATTGTAGCTGAGATAGGCTCCAGCGCCCCCCGCAACCCCGAAGGGAATAAGCAGTAGGAAATGGATGGATGGATTCATGACCAAGAAACACCTCTCTCTCACTTCTAATAATATACCTCTACTTGCTAAATATAGTCGTAAAGTGGCTAAAGTCACAGGAAAGTGTTTTAAGCGCAAAAATTATGAAGCTGTATTTTCATTTGCACTTAAATTTTATTGACAGTTTATTTAGGAAACATATATATTATTATGGGCAGCACGGTGGAACAGGGGTTAGTACGTGTGCCTCACAATACGAAGGTCCTGGGTTCGATTCTGGGCTTGGGATCTTTCTGTGCGGAGTTTGCATGTTATCCCCATGACTGCGTGGGTTCCCTCCAGGTACTCCGGCTTCCTCCCACCTCCAAAGACATGCACCTGGGGATAAGTTGATTGAAAACACTAAAATTGGCCCTAGTGTGTGAATGTGAGTGTGAATGTTGTCTGTCTATCTGTGTTGGCCCTGCGATGAGGTGGCGACTTGTCCAGGGTGTACCCCGCCCGCCTTCCGTCCGAATGCAGCTGAGATAGGCTCCAGTACCCCCCGCGACCCTGAAAGGGACAAGCGGTAGAAAATGGATGGAAGGATGTATGAGTCCCTTTTTTAACAGTATATATCGGGGGTCGGCAACCCGCGGCTCTAGAGCCGCATGCGGCTCTTTAGCGCCGCCCTAGTGGCTCTCTGGAGCTTTTTCAAAAATGTGTGAAAAATGGAAAAAGATGACGGGAAAAAAAATATTTTGGGTTTTAATAGGGTTTCTGTAGGAGGACAAACATGACACAAACCTCCCTAATTGTTATAAAGCACACTGTTTATATTAAACATGCTTCACTGATTCCAGTATTTGGCGAGCGCCGTTTTGTCCTACTCATTTTGGCGGTCCTTGAACTCACCGTATTTTGTTTACATATATAACTGTCTCCGACTTCCTAGGACGTGTTTTATGCCACTTCTTTTTCTGTCTCATATTGTCCACCACACTTTTAATGTTGTGCGTGAATGCACAAAGGTGAGTTTTGTTGATGTTATTGACTTGTGTGGAGTGCTAATCAGGCATATTTGGTCACTGCATGACTGCAAGCTAATCGATGCTAACATGCTATTTAGGCTAGCTATATGTACATATTGCATCATTATGCCTCATTTGTACGTATATTTGAGCTCATTTAGTTTCCTTTAAGTCCTCTTAATTCAATTCATATCTCATGACACACTATCTGTATGTAATATGGCTTTTAATTTTTTGCGGCTCCAGACAGATTTGTTTTTTGTATTTTTGCTCCAATATGGCTCTTTCAACATTTTGGGTTGCCGACCCCTGGTATATATGATTAATGTTTAATTTGTAATCAGCTTGACCTAAACCTTGGTAATAATCTTTGTGACGAACACTTAGTTTCATATCACTTGACAAGGTGAGTGTATTAGATATAAATATTGAATACATTAAAAATCAAGAATAAGATTACTAATTCAGTGCTAATATTTGAGTGGGCATTCTATGGTGGAAAATTAGGTCAAAAAAGTTAATAACTGCTTTAGACAAACCTAGTTAGGACTAAATTACGCCCATGTACATGTGAAACAGTGATCTAACCCTGCACATGTTGAGCCCGACGATACGTGGGGGGCACGACACTACCTTGCGTGAAGGGGCGCATGTAAAATGTCAATTTATCTACAGGGTGTTTCATTTAAAATTGTATCAACTTGTTCCAAGTCCATTCTTGCTCTGTCAATGGTTGGAATCTCTCTATATTCAGTATCAAGGGTGAGGTTGTGGCACTGGCGATTAAACACCACACCGGATTGTAAAATCTATCGCTGTCTCTCGCTGCTTCTTGTGATTTTGAGAAGGTCAAGCCCGTTCACGCCGCCACATTGTCCTGCCACTTCTCACTCGCTGCATGCTCAGGGCATGACAAGCAACAATCTCCTGCATCCTTTTCTGGAGCTCTGCTTTCAGTGTGCGTGATGGACAGAAATATGTGATTGACAGGAATATAATTAAAAAAAAACATGGGACTAGCGAGCTCATGAGGATCACTTTGGACTCCAGGCTGATGTTTCTGTCTCGCCAGATGGGTTTCAGTCAGGTAAGAGCAGATAAGGCCTGGACTATCCCAGACAGCACTTCTGGGCGGCAGGCTTTGTCGCTGACAATAGAACCAAGAATTTTTAACCTGGTTACAGCCTCAAGGGGTTTGACCTTTGACCTGACTGTTGGTCTGACATGAGAATATAAGCGCAGATTCCCCCTGTTACAATCACAGCGTTATTGCATTGCTATTATTAAACGACATGTACCCAAATATATGATATTTTTGGGTCCATTTCGAATCTTTTGGAACCCCTCAAGGTCGGGTTGCCAACTCAATAAAAAAAAATAAGGTACACCTTCTAAGGCTGGTCGACCTGATTTTTTTTTTTTGTCTTTTATATAAGTGTGAAATGTGTTTTATACTATCCACAAAGACGGAATGGAGCCAACTGGACTCCTTTTCAGAAGAGTCCATAAACTTTTTTGGATTGTATGACCTGATGACTGACAAGCTACACACATAGATTTTTAAACCAACCAGAAGTTAATTCAATGTGCAGGTTTTGGACTAATACAAATACATGTAAAAATAATTGTTCAATATTCATTGTTTTCATGCAAAAAAAAACAAAAAAACATTCCTGCTTAACTTAATAAAAGAAAAAGAAATATACATTCTTAAACAGACTTCACTCCTGCTTAACAGTATACATTTAGTGTGAAGCCTTATGAGAGAGAAGAGGTCTTCAACTTTCATCAGTATAAGAACTACTTTTTTTTTTGTAATATTTATTTATTCATTTGATAGGGAAATCATAGTACAAATACTGAGAAAACAGACCCCCCCCCCCCCCCCCCCCCCCCCCCCCCAAAATAAAAAATTACAGAAAAATAAGAATTGCATAGAGATGCCGCATCGACCACTACTGCCTATTGGCGCTGATGAGCCGTAGGGCAGCCATCTTGAACCGGTATACATCTCCATCTAGTGACAGGATCAATGAAGTGTCAGCACATATAATCCATCATAACTTTCTCAATACTTAAAGGTGCCATATGTAGTAAAGTGGCCAGAAATGGTACTGCAATCATGGTCAAAATTCTGTAGTCCCCTCCCACTCTCCATGACTGAGGTTGCCAGATACGCAGCCGAATCCTACTCCTACTCTAAGGAACTTCAAATGGCAATCGACGAGTCCTACGCTGTGGGTTTCTCTTGTTTATGCTTCTTGCAACTAAGTAATTATGCCACATTTTACTGATGTCGATTCGCCAAATGTATTTAAAGTTAAAGTTAAAGTCCCAACGATCGTCACACACACTAGTGTGAAATTTGTCCTCTGCATGTCCTTACCACTGATAGTCACACACACACTAGAGCTGTGTCCCAATTCAGGGTCTGCATCCTTCGAAGGGGGAATTTGAAGGCCGCTTACGTCACAACACTGCGCGAAGGCTGTCCCAACTCATTCAAATTCGAAGGCTCCTCCAAATGCAGCCGACGAATGCGCCCTCCTTTTCCGGATGCACCGCGACTATCCTTCGTGGCCTCCCATATCCCAAGAGGCTTTGCGCGCCTTTGTTCAACCTGGATCTTTTTGACGATGGCGGCAAATACACTTTCAACCAGGAAATCCTCCGCAGGCTATACTGTCCCATTTAACAACGGATGACGCATCCTTCGGAGGTGCCTACGAAGGTCCAGCCTTCTGAGGCTGCGTAGGCCAGGTCCTCCGAAGGATGCAGACCCTGAATTGGGACACAGCTTGGTGTGGTGAAATTACCCTCTGCATTTGACCCATCCCCTTGTTCACCCCCTGGAAGGTGAGGGGAGCAGTGAGCAGCAGCGTGCGCCATTTTTGTGTATTTTGTGTATTGCTGCACCGTGTTGAGGACACTCAGAAGTGCAGTCGTCTGTGGCTTCATGTCAATATTTGCCTGTACTTATTTGACTGAAGCTTGTTTGTTTTTTCTTTTTCTTTTTTTTATATATTATTTTGTGGGTTACTTGTATGGGGGAGAAAAAACAACACTTAACATGTGTTGTATGTCAACAATCCAATAACCAAATGTTAAAAAATATATATATTCAATGGTATCTATTGACATTTTACAGACTAATTGTTATTGGCTTATTAGTGATTCCCAGAGCCCAAAAAAAGTCTGTGGGCTATAGAGCGTTTTCTATTCGGGCTCCAGTACTATGGAATGCCCTCCCGGTAACAGTTAGAGATGCTACCTCAGTAGAAGCATTTAAGTCCCATCTTAAAACTCATTTGTATACTCTAGCCTTTAAATAGACCCCCCTTTTAGACCAGTTGATCTGCCGTTTCTTTTCTTTTCTCCTCTGCTCCCCTCTTCCTTGTGGAGGGGGAGTTGCACAGGTCCGGTGGCCATGGATGAAGTGCTGGCTGTCCAGAGTCGGGACCCCGGGTGGACCGCTAGCCTGTGCATCGGTTGGGAACATCTCTGCGCTGCTGACCCGTCTCCGCTCGGGACGGTTTCCTGCTGGCCCCACTATGGACTGGACTTTCGCTGATGTGTTGGATCCACTGTGGACTGGACTTTCACAATATTATGTCAGACCCACTCGACATCCATTGCTTTCGGTCTCCCCTAGAGGGGGGGGGGTTACCCACATATGCGGTCCTCTCCAAGGTTTCTCATAGTCATTCCCATCGACGTCCCACTGGGGTGAGTTTTTCCTTGCCCGTATGTGGGCTCTGTACCAAAGATGTCGTTGTGGCTTGTGCAGCCCTTTGAGACACTTGTGATTTAGGGCTATATAAATAAACATTGATTGATTGATTGATTGATTGTCACGGTAAAAAAAATAAAGGACAAAATGCGTCCCTTGACAGCTCAATATGGAACGTATAGTTTTGTCTGTAAAAACAGGACAATTCCGTTTTTCAATGGACGGTTAGCATTGGGCATCAATTAGAACCGTCTTACATTCCAACTCTCCTGGAACCGTCCAAATGTATTATCGTTGATTCCTATTTTCAATGCTCAATCCGCCGACCAGAAAAATTAGCCGCCACAGAGGTGGCTAGCTGCTAACTATAACTTTATTCACCGTAAAAAGGAAGCAGGTAGCTTGTCAAGATGTGATTAAATGCGGAACATGTCCGTGGTAAAACTTGTTGCACATGCACGAGTCTGTTCTTGCATTCTGTGACTTGAATGACTCAAGTTCATTGAGTGCCCGATTCGCCTTCAGTTAGTAATTCATAAGAACTGCAGTCAGTAAAAGTAATCAGGTCTCTCATCACTAGCAGCTGATGATGCTGCTGATTGTCACTTCGCTCACCAGAAGAAGGACAAACAAGATATCCCCAAAAAATGTAACAGATTATATTAATATGCTCTTCTGTGCATTAGTGATGTGAACAGCAACTCACGATTCAATTTGATTCACATTCTCTGAGTGAGAATTCGATTCAGGAATTGTTCTTGATTCAACATAATTCACAATTTAAACCGATTCTCGCAGCATATTACTTGGTATAAAAATGATAGTAAAACCTTTTTAAAACAGGTTACCTCTTTTGGCTTCTGTCATATGACGTATGTGTGCAGCAAATGCGGGGATAACCTAAAAAAATGTGTTTTAAAAAAATGTATTCTTGAACATTTTGAATCATCTCAGAATCGTAATAAGTAAGAATCGCGATTCGAATGTGAATTTTGTGTTTTGCGTCATTTTTTTTACGGTATCCCTACTATGCAAAATAATTCACCATAGGACCAAAGAAAGTCGCACATGGCAGCAGTTTGATAAAGAAGGTGAGAAACACCATTAAAGTAAACAAAGAACTTTTAGCAAAGTACAACAGTGGCATCCATGTGACTCTCTTCTCCTAGCATCATCGTATTCGCCAACCGGTTTTCAATAATAGTGATCTTACATATTGTTTTCATCATGTATTAGTATTTCATATTGTTTTCTGCATGAAAAACTATAATTATTATCTATAAATAAGTTTTGTCTTCATATTTCTATGTGTCTGGAACACATTGATTAGATTTACAACTTTTAATGGTAAAAATTGCTCTGGTTTATGTGCAACTTGATTATGTTCATAGAATGACAGCCTACCAGTGATAATATCAACTATCAAAGAAGAAAAAGATAGATTATGGTATTTAGTAAAAACTTGCAAAAATGTGCTTGTGGGGAGGGTGGCCGGCAGACCAACAGCGAGGCAGGGCACGCCGGGGCCGACGCCGACGCCGTAATGAACCTCAGGTGCGTGGATCGCCCGGCTGGGCACAATTGTGTAATCCCCCCTCAGTGTGTAAAAGGGCGGCAGCCGAGAACGAGGGGAGGGAAGGAGTTGGAGAGCCAGCAAAGGATGCAGCGCGGAAGAGAGTGAGAGGCAGACGGAGACGACGAGGGCGGCTGAAAAGCAACCGGAAGAGCAAGCAGTGGGAAGAGGAAGGAGCTTTATGTTTTATTGAAATAATAAAACAAAGTCAAAACTGCTCGTCATGTCAGTTGTTGGTGCTCCATGGAACCCCGACATTGAGAGACTGTCACAGTGCTCCTATTTACTGAGTAATAAAATCTATAACACTCGCTTTACTGCTCATATAAGCATTAACACAATCAGAATGGAAATTTGCGGTTGCTTTGTTCAATGTAAAATATGTAATGTAATGTGCCCACATGACACTGATGCAACAATTATGTTGCTGCAGAGGTCTGAGGGGACTTACACATTTATCAGCAACATGCACAGTGTTGAACTTGGCCATATTGTCAAGCTTTTTGTTCTAAAGGGACAGGAAAGAAAAGGAAGAAGTCATCAGGGAACAAAACCAATAAACATAAATATCACATGCATAACAGAAGCACATGATTGACAGTTTTTATTAGGGATCAATCAATCAATCAAAGTGTATTTATATAGCCCTTAATCACAAGTATCTCAAAGGGCTGCACAAGCCACAACGACATCCTCGGCTCAGATCCCAACAATATTCCTAACATGCTAATCTACTGTATGGATGAGTACTGAATTCAGTACTTTAATATAGAGTGAACTGTTTGATATTGATATCAGATATCAGTCCAATATCATTAAAAAAAACAAGTACAGTATATGTGCTTGCGTGTAAAATGTGTGATATAATCTCCAAAACAAGCCGTCCTGTAGCCTGTTAATTTGTGTAAAGCTGGACAGCAAGTTAACATTTAAATGTCCTCCAAAAAGCACACAAGGTACACAAAAGGTAACTCTGACTGTAGGCTACTATTAACTAGCAACTACACAACAGCTAAGCACCCAGCCGCACACAAGCTAGACATACGTAATAAACTTCCTTAAAGGGAAACTTCGGTTTTTTTCAACCTGGGCCCTGTTTTCATATTTTTTTCTGTATATGTGAGTGCTGGATAAAACATTTTTTGAGGTCGCGCCAGTATTGAGCAGGGCAGGCAGCCTCCAGCCCAGCTAACGCTCGTACACAGGGCAACTGGCTCTCGTCAAAATTCGGCCTATAAACATGCATTTTTTTCACACTGACAGGCTCAGATAGTTACAATGAGTGTCCGACAACATACTAGAAAGGAGAAATTAACGTATGTCTCTACCTTTAGCTGGAGATCGCTGTTTGTTGTGAGCAGTGTCCAAATCTCACCACGCTACAAATCTCGTTCCGAAATCTCGCGATAACTCGCGACAAAACACCGGTGGAAAAACAGTTACCTGACTGAGGTGAAGAGAGATGACTGAAGTGATTTTCTGTTGGATTACCGAAGATTACTTCGGTAATCCAACAGAAAATCCAACAGAAAATCACTTCAGTCATCTCTCTTCACCTCAGTCAGGTAACTGTTTTTCCACCGGTGTTTTGTCGCGAGTTATCGCGAGATTTCGGAACGAGATTTGTAGCGTGGTGAGATTTGGACACTGCTCACAACAAACAGCGATCTCCAGCTAAAGGTAGAGACATACGTTAATTTCTCCTTTCTAGTATGTTGTCGGACACTCATTGTAACTATCTGAGCCTGTCAGTGTGAAAAAAATGCATGTTTATAGGCCGAATTTTGACGAGAGCCAGTTGCCCTGTGTACGAGCGTTAGCTGGGCTGGAGGCTGCCTGCCCTGCTCAATACTGGCGCGACCTCAAAAAATGTTTTATCCAGCACTCACATATACAGAAAAAATTATGAAAACAGGGCCCAGGTTGAAAAAAACCGAAGTTTCCCTTTAATTGAACAATATTTTAGAATAAAACGCAAAATGTATCAATATAAATAGATAAAAATTATCAAATAATTATAGTTGCATATTACTTACACACACACAAATTCTCCAAAGCAGAAGCGTTTTAGAAAGCTCCTACAAACAAACGTGTCCGCATTGTTCAAATAGCTAAACTTCATGAATTATTGTGGCTACTAGGTGTCGCCAAAAAAAACAATTACAACCCCACTTGAACTTAAATCGGTGCTTCTCAATTATTTTCTGTTACACCCTCCCTAGGAAGAAGAAAATACACCCCCCACGCCCGCACACACACACTCTCCACCGTGACTATATAGAGTTGTTTGCTTCTAGTGTGAGATGGTGATTTGTGCAACATTTTGACAAGCTTGAGAGAAGCGTCAAAATGTGAAATATAAATAAATAAATATATGGACTTTCTAGAGATGAACTGCATCTACTCTTGATTGCAGCGACCATATGACTAATGCAAACTTTTCTATTTCTCTTTGACAGCTGGAGAGTTCACCTGCATGTTGGTCACATGGGACTTGATGAACATGTGCTTTCACTCTTTCATTATTTACCATCCATCTGCTTCTTCCTGTAAGGAAGTCACTTTGGCATCTTCACATAAATAAAGTTTTTGACAGAATCAAAGCGGCAGTAGAGAGAAAATCTACTGCTGATGAAATGTAAAGAAAAGAAAATCTGCACTTGGACTTTTCATGAAGGACATTTTACATCCACAGAGAACAAAAGACACATTTGGTCAAAATGTTGTGTTTAAAATTGGACATACAGTCATATTTTTCAAAATACCACCTAAAAAGCATATTCTGTGTATTTTTGGCCTAAATTAAGCATTTGTAGGCATAACAGGTTAGGGAGTTAAAACGATCGATATTACACTAACATTGCCTAGGGATGTCCCTGGAGCCTCGAGTATTGGCCGATACCAATGTTAATCCGATACATATCAGCAAGAATCAAACATCCATTCATCCATCCATCTTCTTCCACTTATCCGACGTTGGGTCGCGGGGGCAGCAGCCTAAGCACAAAAGCCCAGCTACTTCGTCGAGCTCCTCCCGGGGGATCCCGAGGCGTTCCCATGCCAGCTGGGAGACACAGTCTGCCCACCGTGTCCTGGGTCTTCCCCGTGCCCTCCTACCGGTCGGACATGCCCTAAACACCTCCCCAGGGAGGCATCTGGAGGGCATCCTGACCAGATGCCAGAACCACCTCATCTGGCTCCTCTCGATATGGAGGAGCAGAAGTATTGCTCTGAGCTCCTCCCAAATGACAGAGCTTCTCACCCTATCTCTAAGAGAGAGCCCTGCTACCCGACGGAGGAAACTCATTTTGGCCGCTTGTACTTGTAATCTTGTCCTTTCGGTCATAACCCAAAGCTAATGACCATAGGTCAGGATGGTAACGTAGATCGACCGGTAAATTGAGAGCTTTGCCTTCCGGCTCAGCTCCTTATTCACCACTACAGAACGATACAGGGTCCGCATCACTGCCGGCACTGCACCGATCGCCTGTCGATCTCACGATCCACTCTTCCCTCACTCGTGAACAAGACTCTGAGGTACTTCAACTCCTCCACTTGGGGCAAGGTCTCCTCCCCAACCCGGAGATGGCACTCAACCTTTTTCTGGGCAAGAAAAATGAATTCGGACTTTGAAGTGCTGATTTTCATCCCAGTCACTTCACACTCGGCTGCGAACCAATCCAGTGAGAGCTGAAGATCCTGGTCAGGTGAAGCCATCAGAACCACATCATCCGCAAAAAGCAGAGACCTAATTCAAGCCACCAACATCTTTCATTAAATATAAACTATTTATGTTAAAAATATATATATATATATATTTTTTTAAATCTATTTTTATTTATTTTTTTATTTTATTTTTCATTTATTTATTTTTTTTAAATTTTTAATGAATGTATTAATCAATCAACAAAACAATACACAACAATACCACAATAATGCAATCCAATTCCAAAACCAAACCCGTCCCAGCAACATTAAGAACAACAATAAACAGAGCAATTGAGGACACACAAACATGACACGGAACAATCCAAATGTAGTGAAACAAAAATGAACATTATCGACAACAGCATCAATATTAGTAATAATTTCAAAATAGCAGTGATTAAAAAACCCTCATTGATATTATCATTAAAAACATTAATAAAAAATAATTTAAAAAAATAGAAATGAACAATAGTGTCACAGTGGCTTACACTTGCATCACATCTCACAAGCTTGACAACACACTGTGTCCAATATTTTCCACAAAGATATAATAAGTCATATTTTGGTTCATTTAATAGTTTAAACAAATTTAAATAATGGATCTCATATTCCAATATATGACTCATTATTATCTAAACTAAATGCAGTTTGTTCTACTGATATCATCTCCATAGCTTGTGTGTACCAGTCATTAAGAGTTGGACTATCAACAGCTATCCATTTTTTAAATATTACCCTTTTTGTTGTTATGCATATTGAAAGAAAAGCATTTTTAATCTTTGATGACATGTTACTAAATTGATGTAGATCCCCAAAAAAAAATTTTTAAATGAGGTCCCTGCTTGTCGTTTGCCACACCACTGCATTTGTACATGTAATCAAGGAATAAAAATGACAACTTACCATTTTAAAGTGTTGTTTAGTACATGTTGAAAGAAACGTCTTATAGTATAAGTACACCACAGATATTAACAGAGGAATGCAGTTTTTGCTGAAGAGCAAAATAAATAAAGAATTCTGAGAGAAAAAAAAAGTCCTGAAACAGAACCGAAAACTGACAGCCAAAAATTGCAACTTTATTATTGATATATTTAGTTAACATTCATTTATCCAGTTTAAGACAATAAAGAACATATTTTAATGTGCAATGCTGACCTAGCAAAGATGCAGCATTTACATGTTAGAGATGTTGAAGTATGATGATAGTCTTAGTCATCTGTCATTTATCAACACAAATATGCGCTACAAGTCAACAGTACACAAATTCTCTTAACATGTGGGGTTAAATGTTAAATGTGTTAGAACATAAATGTACGTTTAAGATGGAAAAACACTTTTCAAGCGCAAAACATACACATCATAACGTTTCTAGAATTCCATCAGACGTTGTGACTTTTGGTATTTGTGTTCCTGAAAAAAAGGGACCCCAACACAAACTGTACAGCAGATTTTTACAGCTAAATGTGTATACATAATTTATACACACATACACCTTGGCCCCCCCAGAACACATTTTTTCTCTCAATGTGGCCCCGCGAGTACAAATATTTTCCCAGCTCTGATCTAGGCAGTGCACAAAATCGAAATTCTCCAACCTAAACTCGAAACAAAATAAAGACATTACAATTTATTCCGTACCATTTTTCAATAAGTGATCACATCTGCTAAAACAATGACGACAACAGCTGAGACGTTTTGAGGAGAAGGAGGTTGTCTGCATCAACAATCTTTTTATTGAGCAAAGCTGATGTCGGCCGTAACCACACCAAAACGACACCAGCGACAAAACTGCCATCTAGCAAAAACTGTTTACTTTCTATCGTAATCATACCAAAACAAAACAATTATATATCGTATTGACAGCAACTGCTCTTTCATTTGCGTCACAAGACGCACACACTCAGCTATATGCTCGGCTCAGCCAGTGATGCGTTCATGACCACAAAAACAGTCGGACAACTCCAAGACCACACATAAACCCTTTTAGGTGGTTACAATGTGATACGGTTCACGGTCCAGTCAATGTCGTTACAGCTGTTATGTGTGTGTGTTGCTGTTTTGCAAGTTAGCTTATAGCAGCAGACTTAAAAGAGGTAAGCCTTGTGGTTAAAGACTCCGCCCTGAGATCGGTAGGTTGTGAGTTCAAACCCCGGCCGAGTCATACCAAAGACTATAAAAATGGGACCCATTACCTCCCTGCTTGGCATTCAGCATCAAGGGTTGGATTTGGGGGTTAAATCACCAAAAATGATAGCCGGGCGCGGCCACCGCTGCTGCCCACTGCTCCCCTCAGCTCCCAGGGGGTGATCAAGGGTGATGGGTCAAATGCAGAGAATAATTTAGCCACATCTAGTGTGTGTGTGACAATCATTTGTACTTTAACTTTTTTAAATGCTGCATGTTAATTATTATTTTGGCAAAATGAACAAGCATTAAACACCCACACTCTCCAATTGCAATTGAGCTTATTCTAGTATAATGTATTAAAAATGTTAACATATGGATATAAATCGTGAAATGCTGATCTTACATTACATAAATGCTAATAAAAAAACTATGTAATGACATCTTTTACAGACAAAAAGTTGTACACTGTATCCCATGTTTGTGCTACAGCACACATCTCATTGTGCAAAATGTGAACGTTTTAAGGTGGACAAAATGTGATCTCTAAAAGGGGTACATATCTCAAATTCTTCCATAGCAGGACCTCCAACCAGACATTCAACATACAACTCATGAAAAACAATTGTTTTTATTTTCATTGTCACCGCCAAATTGTTTCTATTAGGAAAAAGATTATAATGGAAATGACTGCTGTTATTTGATTATTATAATACAAGATTTAACTTTTCATGGTGTTAGGTTGTCTGATGTTGCTCAGATGTGGTCCAAGGAATGCTCAGGGAGTTTGTGCGTTTGCTCAGACACATTCAAAATTAGAGGGAGCTTTAGTACAACTACAAAATCAACAATTACAAAAAATGGGATCTATGTGCTTGGAAACCATACTTTCTACACCAAGTACTTAATCAAAATTTGTATTGGCATCCAATACTTATTGAACCTTAATCTAATTCTGATTAATATATACATCTGTTATTACGTTTGTATATAATATCTTTATAATATAACTGATGTATTTGTTTATTTTAACGTTATTTGTTTAAAAATAAATGTAGCATAAAATGATGTAATTATGTTTGTAAGAGTAAACATACACACAATCAGCAGGCATCAAATACTTTAGTAGTATATTTTGCCCTTCCTGGTGCTTGTGTTAGAAATGTAGTCAGTTTGTAATCATTTTCCTGGAACATAACAGCACGTGTCACGCAGGGCTGACATTTTCCCCGCAGGTTTTGAAAATGTCACATGTTTGGAAAGAGAAGCCTTGTCACGTCCCATAGGAAGACAATTCAAATCATTTGCTTCCAATTGCTTTTTCAACGGGACTTAATGACATTCCAATATTGAAATATTCAGTTGCATGCAAGAACGTTTGATTCAGTCTGTAAGATGATAAATTGATATGAAAGGTTAGCAATGCTAATTAGTTCAAATTGATTGGCAGGGTTTTGTTTATTATTAGTATTCCTGTAAGGGTGTTTGGGTGACATGCATGGTCCTGTCAATCACAGGACACAATCTGTTAATATTTACATCTATGGACTGATAAGGTTAGTTGGGTTTGAACAGGAACATGCAAACAAAGCAACATGATAATTTCTCAAATTAATAAAAAGCTGCTGGCATGTGCAAGCTTACTTGTACAAATATACAATGCAGCATGATCATATCTGTCCATTATTTGTGGAATTGTAAATAAAAAACATCAGTTAAAGGCCTACTGAAATGAAAATGTTTTATTTAAACGGGAATAGCAGATCCATTCTATGTGTCATACTTGATCATTTCGCGATATTGCCATATTTTTGCTGAAAGGATTTAGTATAGAACAACGACGATAAAGTTCGCAACTTTTGGTCGCTGATAAAAAAAGGCCTTGCCTATACCGGAAGTAGCGTGACGTCACAGGAGGAAGGATTCCTCACAATTCCCCGTTGTTTACAATGGAGCGAGAGAGATTCGGACCGAGAAAGCGACGATTACCCCATTAATTTGAGCGAGGATGAAAGATTCGTGGATGAGGAACGTTAGAGTGAAGGATTAGAGTGTAGTGCAGGGTGTATCTTTTTTCGCTCTGATCGTAACTTAGGTACAAGCTGGCTCACTAGAATCCACACTCTCTCCTTTTTCTATTGTGGATCACGGATTTGTATTTTGAACCACCTCGGATACTATATCCTCTTGAAAATGAGAGTCGAGAACGCGAAATGGACATTCACAGTGACTTTTATCTCCACGACAATACATCGGCGAAGCACTTTAGCTACTGAGCTAACGTGATAGCATCAGGCTCAAATGCAGATAGAAACAAAAATTTTAAAAACCCTAACTGGAAGGATAGACAGAAGATCAACAATACTATTAAACCATGAACATGTAAATACACGGTTAATAATTTCCAGCTTGGCGAAGCTTAACAATTGAAGCTAACTTAGCTACGGAGCGGCGGCGGGCGTTGTAGCTTTCGACGACACCCCGGCCGCCATCAGAGTCGGCAAGAAACATATATTTCCCCAAAGTTATGTACGTGACATGCACATAGCGACACGCACGTACGGGCAAGCGATCAAATGTTTGGAAGCCAAAGCTGTACTCAAGGTAGCGTGTCTGCTATCCAGCTCAAACACAACACAACCTCATGGTTGTGTTGCTGTAGTCCGCTGCTAATACACCGATCGCACCTACAACTTTCTTATTTGCAGTCTCCATTGCCCATTAAACAAATTGCAAAAGATTCACCAACACAGATGTCCAGAATACTGTGGAATTGTTCGATGAAAACAGAGCAGTTTGTATGGTGACACATTGGGTACGAATACTTCCGTTGCCGTCGTGACGTCACGCGCATACGTCATCATACATAGACGTTTTCAAGCGGAAGTTTCCCGGGAAATTTAAAATTGCACTTTATAATTTAACCCAGACGTATTGGCATGTGTTGCAATGTTAAGATTTCATCATTGATATATAAACTATCAGACTGCGTGGTCGGTAGTAGTGGATTTCAGTAGGCCTTTAAAGGATTGATAATGTAATGCATCACATATTTCCAGTTGTTTCACCACAGCACATCCGAAAAGGAGTAGGAAGAAGCAGAGCGTATTTATTCCCCACCCCTTTTCATACCATAGCAGATTTATCCCATTTATTTATACTGTTCGTGACAGAACCGTGAATAAATAAATATACAGTAAGTACGTAAACAAATATCAAATTAATTAATAAATTAGACATTTAAACATATACACAATAATTAAAGTTATCATAAAATAATAGTTAAGTAATTTATGGCTCACCTTGGAAATTAATGAGATGATCTCTTTTTTTTTATCAATGTTCAAAATGTTTATCATAATTCTTCTTCTTCGTACTTTGTGAACACTTGTAGTTTGAACAGTCTTTTAAACTGAATCATATTAGTGATTTGTTTGATTTCCTTTTTTAACCCATTTCATAATTGAATTCCACATACGGATATGCTAAAGGTCTTAAGTGTTGTACGTGCATACAAATGTTTTAAATTAGATTTTCCTCTAAGGTTATATTTCTCCTCTTTTGTTGAGAAGAATTGTTGTACATTCTTGGATAGCAGGTTATAGTTTGCTTTGTACATCATTTTAGTTGTTTGCAAATGCACCAAGTTGTTGAATTTCAATAATTTTGATTCAATGTATTATTCTTATTGATCTTATTTGTAACGCAGTTACTGAATGAAGCGCACATTTGTAGTTGTTTCCCCATATTTCTAGACAATACCTCAGATATGGTAACACTAGAGAGAAATAAGTGAAGTGAAGTGAAGTGAATTACATTTATATAGCGCTTTTTCTCAAGTGACTCAAAGCGCTTTACATAGTGAAACCCAATATCTAAGTTACATTCAAACCAGTGTGGGTGGCACTGGGAGCAGGTGGGTAAAGTGTCTTGCCCAAGGACACAACGGCAGTGACTAGGATGGCGGAAGCGGGGATCGAACCTGCAACCCTCAAGTTGCTGGCACGGCCGCTCTACCAACCGAGCTATACCGCCCCTTAAATAAAGAATCTGAAATGATTTTTGGTCTAGAACATGTTTTGCTTTATTCATTATTGATGTGTTTCTTGCTACTTTATGTTGTATATTTTTTACATGAGGTACAGTTACATCTCTGCTAACTGCGGATACATATTAGCCCATGTCTTAAAGCACCTCTTCCTGAGGGCATTTCAGTGTTATAGCTTCACCTTTAGCTTCGGTTATTCGAACATGCTCGTCTGCACACGACGGGTGGTGGACCAGTACGTTTTAGAGGCGGTTTAATACCATATATGATTCATTAGTATCGCAGTACTATACTAACACCGGTATAGCGTACAACCCTAATTTGTGTCTTAATGATGAGGTTGCAAAGACAGATTTTGAGGACCGGAAAATATGTTTTGCAAGCACAGACATTAGATTTTGAAAATAAATTAAACTCACGCAAAAAAAAATGTTTGAGCGAATATAAATGTGTTTTGTGCACAATAAAAGTGTTTGCTTCTTTGCTATTACCGTATTTTTCGGACTATAAGTCGCAGTTTTTTTCATAGTTTGGCCGGGGGAGCGACTTATACTCAGGAGCAACTTATGTGTGAAATTATTAACACATTACCGTAAAATATCAAATAATATTATTTAGCTCATTCACGTAAGAGACTAGACGTATAAGATTTCATGGGATTTAGCGATTAGGAGTGACAGATTGTTTGGTAAACGTATAGCATGTTCTATATGTTATAGTTATTTGAATGACTCTTACCATAATATGTTACGTTAACATACCAGGCACGTTCTCAATTGGTTATTTATGCGCCATATAACGCAGTGGTCCCCAGAGGTGTGGACTCGAGTCACATGACTTGGACTCGAGTCAGACTCGAGTCATGAATTTGATGACTTTAGACTCAACTTGACAAAATGTAAAGAGACTTGCAACTCGACTTAGACTTTAACATCAATGACTTGTGACTTCACTTGGACTTGAGGCTTTTGACTTGACATGACTTGCTACTTTCCCCAAAACCCAAACCTTAAAAAGTTATTTGGGAGCGCTCCGTATCTTTCATTTTATACGTCTGTGTCTATAAGCGTGTGTGCTGCTTGTCAGCGTGTGTGCTGTCAGTACAACAGCCAATCAAATTAGATCTACGTTGTTTTCATCCCACAGCACTCATCCAATCCAATTGCAGGACAACCACCGAACATGAGTTGTCAAACAATGCGGCAGTGAGAAACAATTATGCCAAAGTTGGTTTTGTTCGGGTATAAAAACTACGACTTGGTCAACAAAAAACGAATTGCCGTATGCAAATCACGCAGTTCGAATATTACAGACGGAGACGCAACAACTTCCAACTTCGTTCGACATTTGAAGTTGCACAAAGAAGGGTAAGTTTTGAATGTAAGATAACGTTTATTGGCTAAGTAACATGACTTTTATTTGCTGTGTAGTTAAATCAGTGAGGCTGCAAACTCACTGCTAACGTTATAACCATAGACATCTTATAAGGGTACACAGCATTGAGCGCTACTGCCTACTGGTGCAGACGAGACACGGAGCCGCCATCTTGGAGTGGTGATCCGCTCCACTCAGTGCAATTCATTTGGCAGGAGCAATGAACTGTCAGCAAATTTAATTCATCTTACCTCACTGAATACCACTGATTTTCACGCGTTTTTTGGTCATACGTGTAGCTATGATAACGGACACATGTTTTGGCGTTTTTATTATTCATAGTTTGCTTAACAGTAATATAATATTTTTATACGCTATAAGTGACCAGACGTCCGAGATCAAAACTGGGAATATAATCCCAGAGAAGGGGGAAAAAAACGGTCAGCTATTTTTAAATTGAAGGAACAATATGATTAGATTATATATACATGCGTATATCCTACATAAACAATGTATGAATACATTAGATATCTATATATTTTAGGGACCTATAGACTGTAACTCTGTTGCTGCAGCAGCAGAGAGTTTATTCTGTCTTGACACTTTGTATTGATATTTTGTATTACATTCTTCCCTTAAATGATAATGTTTACAGTGATTGTTTTATATCTATTTTTTATGTATGTCGCTTTGGATAAAAGCGTCTGCCAAATACTTAACATATATAAACACCTGAAAGTCTTTATATCAGCTAAAACCACCAATCTGTTTCACTGGATTCAGAATAAAACCAAATGCTGTCTTACCCAACAATGTTAGTATTTGAATATTGTTACTTGAAGACTTATTCCTGGTTACAATTATACTGTTAAGAAAGTATTTTCTTATACTTTGCCTAAAATGAGAATGCATCATAATCAGTGGCGGATTTCTTTGTGATTCTCACATACAAATATTGAAGATCTTTGCTCCTTCTCAACTTTGTGGTAATGTTATTTTCATAAAATACAACCAATAGTATGTTAATGTTTGTTTTTGCAAATGTGTTTATTCTGTAAAGGAATGAGTTAAATGTTTAAAATTGTTTAAACTATTAAAATGACTGGTTAATAGTGCTATTATGAATTGCAATGTCAGCATTATTTTTTTTCCTGCAATTTCAAATGCACTTGTTTTAATAAATAAATACAGCGTTTTAAAAGCATACACAATCTGTGTAAAAATATTAGTCTGTGGTTAAAAGGACTTGAAAGGACTCGAAACTCAAAATGCAGGACTTGGGACTTGACTTGAGACTTTCTAGTCTTGACTTTGGACTTGACTCGGGACTTGCCTGTCTTGACTTGGGACTTGACTCGAGACTTGAGGGCAAAGACTTGAGACTTACTTGTGACTTGCAAAGCAATGACTTGGTCCCACCTCTGGTGGTCCCCAACCTTTTTGTAGCTGCGGACCGGTCAACGCTTGAAAATCTGTCCCACGGACCGGGGGGGTTAGGTATTTTTATTTTTTTTATAAAGAAATACAATCATGTGTGCTTACGGACTGTATTCCTGCAGACTGTATTGATCTATATTGATATATAATGTATATATGGAGTTTTTTATGTTGATTTAATAAAATAAAATGAATATATATATATATATTTTTTTTTTTTTTTATTTTTTTATTTCTTGTGCGGCCCAGTGGTTGGGGACCACTGATATAACGTACACTTATTCAGCCTATTGTTCACTATTCTTTATTTATTTTAAATTGCCTTTCAAATGTCTATTCTTGGTGTTGGGTTTTATCAAATACATTTCCCCAAAAAATGCGACTTATACTCCAGTGCGACTTATATATGTTTTTTTCCTTCTTTATTATGCATTTTCGGCCGGTGCGACTTATACTCCGGAGCGATTTATACTTCGAAAAATACGGTATCCATATTAACACTCAATAATTAGTGCTTTCTGCAGTCAGACGGATGTGGTTTCTCACACCCCTCCCTTCCGCTCTCTCAACCTCACCCTTCCGCGTTTTCAACTTTTTTTTTCTACACTCGCAAGTTTAGACTCAGTGTTATGCTTGTATCAAAAAGGCAACCAATCAGAGAACTGGACCAATGTACTCTGATTGGCTGCTTGGTCTCCAATGAGATCGCTCTGAAAAATTATTTTCAACATGGCGGCACCGCCTGTATGGAATGGAAAGGCCGACTTTAAAATGTAAAGTATAGCCTTATTTTTAAATCTCTCTAAAAAACATGCTTTTATTCCATGGCTTTTAACACTGAGTGATATCCATCCTGCTATGGCACCCCATAATACACCTGCTGTGAACCTGTTTTTATATTCTATTTATTTTATGTATTTATTTTTTATTCGTGTTATCTTTTAACCTGCCCATTGTACAGCACTTTGGCTACCCCTGTGGTAAATTTTAAATGTGCTTTATAAATAAAGTTGATTTGATTTGATTTGATTTATTTATTCATTCAAAACTTCTAAAAGCCGACATGTAAAACAGGGTGACAGTAGTGATATAAATACTGTATGTGTTAATATACGAGACCTCGACTATCAGAATGTCGAGGGATCCCCGTGCTCTTCACTCCTTTTTGCCCCGAAAGAGGCACTCGATCATATTCGGCCATTGCAGACAGCTTCGTGCATGGACCTTTTTCAACAATTACAAGTAAAAGCTTTTACATATTCTTCTTTTTTCACACCTAAATAACTTGATTCATGTCTTATTATATGTCTCACTAATGTGTGACTCTAATAGTTGATCTTTTTAAACTATGTTTACAATTTAAGTCATATTAGTTGTTCGTAAACACTATGTACATTTTTATTTCACTAGAAAATGTTAACATTTATGTGTTTAAACCACTGTTATTGTGAGCTTGTGTTTAGGACAATCAAGGAGGAAATGAACTCTCAAGACAATTTACAAGACAACAGTACAAAAAGAAATGGATATAACAACGTGCAGGTTTGGCTGATCATCTGAAACTTTTTTTTTTACCTGTATTAATATACAAAGTGCTCAGACTACTGCTGTTGTGATTAATGTCTTGCCTTATTTGCAACTATTCCAAAATAGGGGAATATATTCAGTTATTACAATGAAATTCCACTTAATATTTACAAGTACAGTTGAAAGTACAAACCTTTACAACGGGATTTAAAAACAAATATCAACTGCTATATTGTAGTGCCATATTTAGAGTTATATAAAAATAATAGTCTGGTCTTTTGCAGAAGACATTTATATTCGCTATTATTTTAAAACATCCATTTGAAGTTAAAGTCCCAATGATAGTCTCACACACACACTAAGTGTGGTGAAATGTGTCCTCTGCATTTTACCCATCCCCTTGTTCACCCCCTGGGAGGTGAGGAGCGCAGTGAGCAGCAGCGGTGGCCGTGCTCGGGAATCATTTGGTGATTTAACCCCCAATTCCAACCCTTGATACTCTAACCACAAGGTCACTGAGCAGGTAAATTTATCCATTGTGTACCGTTTGTCCCTTTCGGGGTCGCAGGTGGCTGGAGCCTATCCCAGCTGCACTTGGGCGTAAGGCGGGGTTCACCCTAGACATGTCGCCACCTCATCACAGGGCCAACACAGATAGACATCATTCACATTCACACAATAGGGCCAATTGTGTGTGTTTAAAATAATATCTGAGTAGTACTGTGTGATGTTACTGTATGGATTCCAACAAGAAATACCACAAAGCCTTCTCTGTTTGGAACATCATCCGGATTGTCTCCATTTTGAGAGTACACGTATGTCCAAATATGGTACCTGAAGTGAGTTTGCTAAGGTGATTGTTGTATTACATATTACAATTTTATCTAGGGCTGCAACTAAGGATTAATTTGATAATCAATTAATCTGTCGATTATTACTTCGATTAATCGATTAATAATCGGATAAAAGAGACAAACTACATTTCTATCCTATCCAGTATTTTATTGAAAAAAACAGCATACTGGCACCATACTTATTTCGATTGTTGTTTCTCAGCTGTTTGTAAATGTTGCAGTTTATAAATAAAGGTTTATTTAAAAAAAATTTAAAAAAATTAAAAAAAATAAAAATTAAAAACTCTGCGCATGCGCATAGCATAGATCCAACGAATCGATGACTAAATTAATCGGCAACTATTTTAATAATCGATTTTAATAATCGATTTTCATCGATTTAATCGATTAGTTGTTGCAGCCCTAATTTTATCTAAAAACGAACTCATCAAGCAATTATCATATAACATTTCTCCATAAACTACTCAATAACTATTTGCTTTAAAAAGAGAATCACGGTACCTCGATCCAGTTAATAAAAATGAATGAATGCATAAATAATACAAAATGTAATGCATAAGATGTGGATATCCTAAAAACCTCTCATTGCTGAAATTAACTGCATATTTAAAGCACATTTTAAAAATTAAAGTTGACCAGAGTGCTGTGTACAATTTAGGTTACAGTATAAAGTAACCCACTATGTTCAAAAATAAAATAATTCTCCCTGAGCAGGAGGTAAATCCGCCAACAGCAACACACATACACAGGATAAATATAAAACAACTTTCGCTTCATAATTTAATATTTTGTTAGGGTTCTTTTCTTCACTTTGTGGACCTGACCAAACCGAGAATGTGAACACGTGACACAACCAGTAAGTGTTGCGATTTGCGAATGCAAGTCCGTCCCAAATAAAATCGCCTCCAGCTGTGACTGGAGGACTCTCTCCATGACCCACACTCCCTCGGCTGCATGGTCTGGGTCTTTGGAAAGATGCAGGAGCCCGAATTGGGACACGACAATTGACTCCATCAGGCGCGAACTAATGCTTCCGGGATAATATAACAAGCGAACTCATCGGAGACCAAGCAGCCAATCAGAGTACATTTGTCCAGTTCTCTGATTAGTTGCCTTTTTGATACAAATATAACAGTGTGTAAACTTGCGTGAGTGCAGATTATTAAATCTGAGCGAGTGTAGAAAAAAAAGTTGAATGTGCAGACAAGGGTGAGGTTGAGAGAGCGGAAGAGAGCAAACGCATCCATCTGACTGCAGACAGCACTAATAATTGAGTGTTAATATGGATAATAGCAAACAAGCAACACTTGTATTGTGCACAAAATACATTTATATTCACACTTTTTTTGGGGGCGTGAATTTGATTTATTTTCAAAACATAATGTCTACGCTTGCAAAACATATTTTTATGTCCTCAAAATCTGCCTTTGCGACCTCAACATGAAGCATACTTGCCAACCTTGAGACCTACGATTCCGGGAGGTGGGGGTTGGGGGGTGGGGTGAGGCGTGGTCGGGGGCGTGGTTAGAGGAGAGGAGTAGATTTACAGCTAGAATTCACCTACTCGAGTATTTGATATATATTTCATATATATATATATATATATATATATATATATATATATATATATATATATATATATATATATATATATATATATATATATATATATATATATATATATATATATAAATATATATATATATGTGTATATATATATATATATGTATATATATATATATATATATATATATATATATATATATATATATATATATATATATATATATATATATATATATATATATATATATATGAAATACTTAACTTTCAGTGAATTCTAGCTATATATATCCATCCATCCATCCATGTTCTACCGCTTATTCCCTTCGGGGTCGCGGGGGGTGCTGGAGCCTATCTCAGCTGCATCCGGGCGGAAGGCGGGGTACACCCTGGACAAGTCGCCACCTCATCGCAGGGCCAACACAGATAGACAGACAACATTCACACTCACATTCCCACACTAGGGCCAATTTAGATATATATATTTATTTTATTATACATATAAATAAAAGAAATACTTGAATTTCAGTTTTCCGGAGGCTACCCAGTAGATGGCAGTATTGTCCTGTTTAAGAGTGTCACAACATTGCTGTTTACGGCAGACGAACTGCTTTACGGTAGACGAAAATGTGACTGCTGTTGTTGTGTGTTGTTACCGCGCTGGGGGGACGTTAATGAAACTGCCTAACAATAAACCCACATAAGAAACCGAGAACTCGCCCTCGATCATTATACAGTTATATCGTGATTGGGCAGGCACGCTGTTCATATCATGGGAAAGCGGACGTGAAAACAGACTGTCGCCGCTGTCCCCACTTAGGTTCGCATGGAGCTGGAGGGGGCGTGGCCTCCAGCTCCGGCTGAATTCCGGGAGATTTTCGGGAGAGGCGCTGAATTCCGGGAGTCTCCCGGAAAATCCGGGAGGGTTGGCAAGTATGACATGAAGACACAAATATAACACCATAAAAAGCTTACTGTATCTTCGTATGAAATATTGCACCATATACAAGCACATTCCTTGTACTATGTAAGTGTGACATATTTAAACACGGTAAAATTTTGGTTTGTCCTTAGCCTCACTTTCACATTGTCTTTAAAACTTGCAAAGCTGGAATATTCCCTGATAGCAAGAGGTAAAGCATTCCACAGTGAACTTTTTGTAAGAGATATCACATTTTGTCCAAAAGTGGAACACCTAAGAGGTATCTCACGGTTCCCTCCGGCAGTGGCTGTAGTCAGTCTAATTTCAGACTCACTGCTTTTTTTGTCTGACAAAATCCTTTAGTGGAGGTGATGCTAACCCATGTAAGACTTTGTACATCAAACAGGCAATTTTAAACTTTTGAAAATTTTCAAAACTTAAGAGTTTATTCTTTTGAAGGATAACACTTTTGTTTTTTTGCTCACATTTTTCATGAGTTGAATTTAAAGATCTAAAACTTTTACTAAATACACAAAAGACATATTCCTCTCAAATATTGTTCACAAATCTGTCTAAATCTGTGTGGCATAAGAAGATGCTGATTAAACAGCATGTATATTGCACAGGTGTGCCTTAGGCTGCCCACAATAGAAAAAACACTCTGAAATGTGCAGTTTTGCTTTATTGGGGGTCTGGGGGGGGGTCAGAAAAGCAGTCAGTATCTGGTGTGACCACCATTTGCCTTACACAGTGCAACACATCTCTTTCGCATACAGTTGATCAGATTATTGATTGAGGCCTGTGGAATGTTGGTCCACTCCTCTTCAATGGCTGTGCAAAGTTGCTGGATATTGGCAGGAACTGGAACTCGCTGTTGTATACGCCGATCCACAGCATCCCAAACATGCTCAATGGGTGACATGCTTGGTGAGTATGCTGTCCATGCAAGAACTGTGATTTTGTTCAGCCTCCAGGAATTATGTACAGATCCTTGCAACATGGCGCAGTGCATTGTTATGCTGCAACATGAGATAATGGTTTCGAGTAAATGGCACAACAATGGGCCTCAGGATCTCGTCACGGTATCTCTCTCCATTCAAAATGACATCAATAAAATGCACTCACGTTCGTTGTCCATAACATATGCCTGCCCATACCATAACCCCACCCCCACTATGGGCCACTCGATTCACAACGTTGACATCAGCAGACCGCTCTCCCACACACGCTGTCTGCCATCTGCCCTGAACAGTGAAAACCGGTCAAAGGCATGAAACAGAAGGAAATACTATAGACTTTCGACCCGCAGTACCTGCAGTGAGCAAAACAATATCACACCTTTGTAGTCTCTTTGTCGTTGTTACTAGCATGTGAGTTGTTGTCTACAAAACATTATGGCCGTTAGCGAAGAAAAATGTATAGATTAGCTACACCTTTGTATAAACCGCAGAATTCAAAGCTTAAGAAAAGAGTAGTAGTTTATAGTCCGGAAATATGGTATTATTAACATTATAGAAATGTTAATGTTAAAAATCGCAATATTTTCCAAGGTTGTTTTTTACGAATTGATTAAAGAAAAATAGTAAGAGCTTTTGTATTGTAATATTTGACACACTACTGTAATATTTGATTTGGTCTGTTATTTTTATTTAAGTATGGAATGTAATTTATGTAATGCTGTAATTCTTATTTACATATTGTTGAATCACATTACTATTCATTTCAAGTCAATCAATCAATAAAATCAATCAAGCTTTATTTATGAAGCGCTTTTCATACATAAAATAAATGCAACACAAAGTGCTTTACGGACTTAAAAACAATACCCCGATGACCAACAACCCCCATAATCGTACACACAGAAACACACACACACATACACAGACACATGCACACACACTCGAACAAATGAATGCATGGCTGAGTACAGAGGAGCCAGGTGAGTAAACACTATTACAGGAGCCAACTACACCAGGAGGTCATCAGACCACGGCCACCAGGACGCTGATACAAAGCGTCCCCACAGTCATGGCTGAGACCCCGGATGCAGAGGGGGGAACGCTGGAAAGTAAAAATAATAAAACATGTAAAATAGTAAGACACGTGAGGTGGAACAAAGGATAAAATACAAGTAAAACATATACACATAAATATACAGTAAATATATAAAAAATAAATAGAACTAAATAAAATTGTGCATAACTGATCAAATAAAAAGTAAAGTACAAATGACTTCAATACAATTAATAAAACTAAAATCAAAAAGTAACATATTTGTTGTATGTTATGGTTTAATATGTGACTCAAACGAGCATTATGAGTGTTACAAAAAAGGCCTTCTTTCATCTCCATAATATCGCTAAAATTCATTCCATTTTGTCCACTAGCGACGCTGATATCATTATTCATGCGTTCGTTACGTCTCGTCTCGATTACTGTAACGTATTATTTTCGGGTCGCCCTATGTCTAGCATGAAAAGATTACAGTTGGTACAAAATGCGGCTGCTAGACTTTTGACAAGAACAAGAAAGTTTGATCATATTACGCCTATACTGGCTCACCTGCACTGGCTTCCTGTGCACTTAAGATGTGACTTTAAGGTTTTACGACTTACGTATAAAATACTACACGGTCTCGCTCCATCCTATCTTGCTGATTGTATTGTACCATATGTCCCGGCAAAAAATCTGCATTCTAAGAACTCCGGCTTATTAGTGATTCCCAGAGCCAAAAAAAAATCTGCGGGCTATAGAGCGTTTTCTATTCAGGCTCCAGTACTCTGGTAACAGTTAGAGATGCTACCTCAGTAGAAGCATTTAAGTCCCATCTTAAAACTCATTTGTATACTCTAGCCTTTAAATAGACCCCCTTTTTAGACCAGTTGATCTGCCGTCTCTTTTCTGCTCTGCCCCCCCTCTCCTGCGTGGAGAGGTTATCAGGTGACCACAGATTAATGCGCTAGCTGTTCAAAGTCAGGACCCGGGGTGCACCATTCCTCTGTGCATCAGTTGAGGACGTCTCTGCATTGCTGACTTGTCTCCACTCAAGATGATCTCCTACTGGCCCCACTATGGACTGGACTCTCACACTATTAACTAGATCCACTCGACGTCCATTGGGGACCCAGGGGGTGGGTCCCTATATCTGCGGTCCCCTCCAAGGTTTCTCATTGTATCCCATTGGGTTGAGTTTTTTTCTTGCCCTGATGTGGGATCTTAGCCGAGGATGTCGTTGTAACTTGTGCAGCCCTTTGAGACACTTGTGATTTAGGGCTATATAAATCAACTTTGATTGATTGATTGATACTTATACAGTCCTGCTCTTTGGTTCCTACCTGTTGATTCCGTGGGCCCAAATAGTGACCCGACAAGGGAGGAGAAAAGAAAAGAAAGCTGAGACATGAACGAGCTGTTGTGTGTGTGGATCTGGAATAAAGTGGAGCCAAGCGTGTCCTGCCCTTGTGGTGTTTTTAGCAAGGAAGACAACAAAACTATTCTTCTCCAAATAACTCACATACGACCCGCTTTTAACCAACAGCCGTCAAAGTTGGTGAGAGACAAAAAAAATAGGGCTAACTGTTAAATAGATTTAAAAATGAACTTTCATGGTAAAAAATAAGCTTTTGGAAATGAGATCGCTTACCTGACAGACTACTATTTTGAGGATATCCTGGAATTGCCACATGACAATCACATGTTTCCTATGCGTCACTTGATAAATTCAAGCACTAGCACGTTTAAAGTTTTCTTACAGGTTCAGGGATAAAGGTTGTACTTATTTGTCTGCCGCCCCCACATCCCGCTCTGTTTTAGAAAAGTCTGCAATTCCTTCTCGTGTGTATTTTTGTGTGTATTTTGTTGCCTAATGAAGTGTGGGTGAGCACTATGGTGACTGCATTGACACACTCATTGACTTTGAGTTGAGTTTGCAGAGCTCTGAATAATTTATGATGTATGAAGAGGGGTTTAGAGTCTATCACACTTTGATAATGTATTCCTCCTTGAAGCCTCCCTTGAATGTTGATGAGGCAAGTTGGGCCTCTGCACACTTACATGAATGAGCGCATGCATTGGCACACAGATGTGTACTGATTCCTATCCCGCGGCTTGAAGGCAAATTCTTCACTCATCCAACAGCATTTGGCAGATGGAAACATACAAAGTTGAAAATGCACCCCTATATTTAACACCTATGTCAGGAATATTCAACACTGTCTTCCACATGGATGGATTGTCTCCAGATTTTTTAATGTCGTGTTAGCTCGCTGCCCAGTCCGTGACAATGTGTTTGCATTGACTACAGTGGCGCCCCCTACTTGTGGAAATGTATTACTATTATAACTACTTTCAACATCAAGCAAAATTTACCAAAATATTGTAGGGGCCACATTTACAAAATACTACAAACCTTTACTATTAGTCTTATTTTGTATATTCAAGAAAACCCAAGCCCCTTATAGTAAACATTTGATTTTGGTTCATTTATTTTGTCAGAGTTGTAAATGTGAGTCTCTTACAAGTTTTTGTGAACCCAAATGATGAAAAAGAGAGGACCTAAAGTTAAAGTACCACTGATAGTCACACACACCGAGTCATACCAAAGACTTCAAAAATGGGACCCATTACTTCCTGCTTGGCACTCAGTATCAAGGGTTGGAATTGGGGTGTTACATCACCAAAAATTATTCCCGAGCACGGCCACTGCTGCTGCTCACTGCTCCCCTCACCTCCCAGGGGGTGGAACAAGGGGATGGGTCGAATGCAGAGGCTAATTCCGCCACACCTAGTGTGTGTGTGTGTGACAATTAGTGGTACTTTAATTTGAACTTTAACACACACTGGGTGTGGTGATATTACTCTCTGCATTTGACCCATCCCCTTGTTCCACCCCCTGGGAGGTGAGGGGAGCAGTGAGCAGCAGCGGTGGCCGCGCTCAGCAATAATTTTGGTGATTTAACCCCAATTTCCAACCCTTGATGCTGAGTGCCAAGCAGGGAGGTAATGGGTCCCATTTTTATAGTCTTTGGTATGACTCGGCCGGGGTTTGAACTCACGACCTACCAATCTCAGGGCGGACACTCTAACCACAAGGCCACTGAGCAGAAATGTAAATGGAACTTGAGGAACACCACTAGTATAAGTAAAAACAAGTTCAACATATGACTACTAACTGCATCTGAAGTAAACAAACTACAGCAACACCTTAGTTACATGAATTATAACATGGAAAAAATCTCTTACTGCTAAAAAGTAGAGACTTAAAGGGGAACTGCATTTTTGGGGGGAGTTTTGCCTGTGAATCACAATCATTATGATAGAACAAGAAGACAAACTTTTTTTTTTTTTTCGCTTTCTACCATGTAACAATTGGTCCGTTCTCGGTGGCTAGCAATGCAGCTAATAGGTTCAATTCATTCTACCTCTAAATCACTTTAAGAACGTCAACAATACTTAACCTCCATAACCTGTACAATAAACTGCAGCAACATTGTTATTGTAAGAGCAAACACTGAGGAATTATTTTTCTAGCATAGTAACACATCTCCGTTCTAGGGTATTAGCTGTACAAGCTAACTACGGCAAGAGTTGAGCTAGCTTCTATGTCAGCACAAAACACGTTTGAGTTTTTAATGCACAACACAATGTGATACGACACCAATTTGTACTGACTGAAAAACATGAACAATCATATTACAGTATATATAATATATTAGCCCACATTTCATGTTTTGTTAGTACACAGATGAGCTGACAGCGTATGTACTGTAGTTGTAATAACACGCATGATGTGCTGCGTGTACCATGATCGATATTAAAGTGACTCACTCGATGGACAGTTGCCTGTTTGGTCCAGCTGGCCAGGGACGTTTCCTGTTGATTTTGGGTAAGCACGCCATTTATGTCGAAATAGCTTGGCTCCAAGTTCCATGTTTACAGCGTCAAAATCGCTTTCATCCCCCTCTCCTGGCTTCCGTCTGCTCCAATGTCTCACTTTTTATCCGTTCTTGCTTCTATAAGCAGCAGTATATTTAAGCTTAAAAGTATAAGGTTGTGAATCCTCATTTGTCCAAAAATAGTCGTCTTCGTTGTCTGTTACCAAGTCTGCCATGATTAAGTAGAAACACACATGTTGCCAGAAGACAGACATGCTCTGCTATGGAAACAGTCCGGAATAAATCAGTCTCGGAAATGGTTAAAATGATCAAATTACGGTAAATATTGAACAAATTACATATTGTTATGAACGTGTCTCTTACTACAGTATATATATATATATATATACTTGCAGTTTGTATACAAAACATTGATGGAGGGTTTTGAAGTTGTTTTAGAGGGCTTTGAAGGCTACAACGGTGACTCCCATTAGCCACATCTTGCAAGCGTTTTTTTTATAATTTTTTAAATCATGTGTGTTCTTGTCTCTCATAATGAAACATAGGCAAAACAAACAAATTAAAGTACAATTCCTCTTTAAAGTGGTGCCTCGAGGAACGCCTCATTTATGTCAATCACAAGTTCGGACCCCAGTGTTTTATGTTTGCTTGCAAGGTTAAAATGTCAATACTAGGATCTGACGATGTTTATACAGTTGGTCCAACTGTAAAAACAGCAACAAGAGCACTCTCGTGTTTTTAGAAATTTGCTGCAAAAATGTTTGACTCCCAAGTTTTGAAGTGAACTCGGGCGCCGATATACAGTAGCTGGATTTGGCCCCTGGGCCGCCAGTTGAACAGCCCTGTTCGACATCCGGTCACCTCTAGTTTCTTTATGGTGGGTTATGTCATGGACATGAAATGACCACATGGCAACCTTGACGCCACCGCCGCCCACTCCAGGTGGAAAACAATAACAGTCATAACTTCCTTCCAGATGTTCCCACCCCCTCCAATTGCTATATTTTGGCTAAGGTCACCTGACCAGGTAAATGCACTGACTTTAGTGTGGAAGTTTATACCTGTCATAAATGATAAATAAATGATAAATGGGTTATACTTGTATAGCGCTTTTCTACCTTCAAGGTACTCAAAGCGCTTTGACAGTATTTCCACATTCACCCATTCACACACACATTCACACACTGATGGCGGGAGCTGCCATGCAAGGCGCTAACCAGCAGCCATCAGGAGCAAGGGTGAAGTGTCTTGCCCAAGGACACAACGGACGTGACTAGGATGGTAGAAGGTGGGGATTGAACCCCAGTAACCAGCAACCGTCCGATTGCTGGCACGGCCACTCTACCAACTTCGCCACACCGTCCCACATCCTATTTTTTATGTCCTGCATTCTGTCTTGAGTTATGTGAGGATAAGGGTCCAGTCAACGCTGCTCACTATTTGAATAATAATAAAGATAATGGATGGCTGGATGGATGGATAAATATCTTTATATGTAACATTATCTCCAGTTTAGCATGTGATAAATGCCAGCGCAAATAAACTAGTTGATATTATTCTTTATTGATATTATTTTGCCAACTAAAATCTTTTTGATGCAGTTTTTAGCAAACTCAAAAACGTACAATTTCTTGCAAGAAATGTGTACACATGTTCATCATGAGAAGATGCAGAGAAATCGTCAAAGACACACAGGTTTTCAGCCATTTTGTTTTTTAGGTCACATTTTTGGGAGGATTTGGGCCATAACAATTTTTTCTTATTTTTTTTGTGTACTGTTATAATCAGGCATTTTTGTTTGTTTCTTTGTTTTATTTTTGAAGTGTGTTTCTGGCCAATAAAGCTGCGAGCTGCAAATGGCCCTGCGGGTCGCACCTTGGACACCTCTTATCTAAGTACTGTGTTTGTATCAAGCAAAAAAGTAGAATAAAATATTTATATTGAGTACTTTGATGATGGTGTATCATAGGGTTGTACGGTATACCGGTATTGGTATAATACCGCGATTCTAATTAATCATATTCGGTACTATACCGCCTCCAAAAAGTACCGGTCCCTCCTCCCCCCCATCGTCGTCACGTCGTGTCATTGCTGGTTTACGAGCATAGGAGCATGTTCGGCAGCGCGCACACACAGAGTACTTACAAGCAGACACAGTGTGTAGACAGAAAAGGGAGAACAGACGCATTTTGGCTTAAAAACTAACAATAAAGGTGAAGTTATAACAGTGAAACGCCCTCAGGAAGAGGCGCTTTAAGACTAGGCTAGCTAGCTAACGGCTAAAGTCCAGCCGCAGTCTGCAGTGTTTCAGCTACTTCTAAATCACTAATCCTCGCCTCCATGGCGACAAATAAAGTAAGTTTCTTACAAGTATCATCCCTTAAGGACAAGGAATAGCTAAACATGCTTCACTACACACCGTAGCTCACCGACGTCACAATGTAAACAAACGCCATCTACACCTGACATCCACTGTAATGATACTAAGTTCAGGAACGTATCTCTCGCATACCTGGGACTCCCTCCTCCATTAACCATCAAGCAGCGGGGGGGGGGGGAATAGCCAACCAGGTAGACTTGACAGGTCTGCCTGGTTGGCCACGCCTATAAGAACAGCTGATAGGCAACACGTCACAGTGGTCAGGTTACCCTTCTGAAGAAGACTGCAGATGACAGTCGAAACATGTCAGGTAAAGATTGCATCTAATATACCGAAAATATTGTCTGATTACAAGGACATTTGAAAGAGGAATGTATCTAGTCGATACTACTATGAATACATCGATATGTTTTAGCATCACAAAATCTTTTTTCTTTAAAAAAAAATGTATATTATGTTTATAAAGTCAGGAAATATGTCCCTGGACACATGAGGACTTTGAATATGACCAATGTATGATCCTGTAACTACTTGGTATCGGATTGATACCCAAATTTGTGGTATCATCCAAAACTAATGTAAAGTATCCAAACAACAGAATAATAATTGATTATTAATTTTTAACAGAAGTGTAGGTAGAACATGTTGAAAGAGAAAGTAAGCAGATATTATGAGTAAATGAACAAGTAGATTAATAATTAATTTTCTACCACTTGTCCTTAATAATGTTGACAAAATGATATAATGGAAAATGACACAATATGGTTACTGCATATGTCAGCAGCTAAATTAAGAGCTTTTGTTTGTTTACTTACTACTAGAAGAAAAGTTGTCTTGTATGTGCACTATTTTATTTAAGGACAAACTTGCAATAAGAAGCACCCTTTGAGACACTTGTGATTTAGGGCTATATAAATAAACATTGACTGATTGATTGATTGATATGTTTAATGTATCGTAAGATTTTTTGTTAAAATAAAGCCAAAAATGCCTTTTTTTTTTGGTCCCCTTTATTTAAAAAAGTATCGAAAAGTACCAAAACTGTATTGTAATACATGTTGGTACCGGTATGGTTTGGTATGGGAACAACACCAGTGTATGAAAATAAATAGTTTGATGTCAGTGTACATATACAAAAACATATAGTGGATAACAGTAAACATTTTAGTGGTAGATGAATAATACTTACAAGTGTTAGTATTCAAACGCTGCTAGATTTGTTACATTATTGTTTTGTTTGGGGAAATTATTCATGACATTGGTATCTTATAAATAAGATTGGATTAAAGACATGCACCTGGGGATAGGTTGATTGGCAACACTAAATTGGCCCTAGTGTGTGAATGTGAGTGTGAATGCTGTCTGTCTATCTGTGTTGGCCCTGTGATGAGGTGGTGACTTGTCCAGGGTGTACCCCGCCTTCCGCCCGTGTGCAGCTGGGATAGGCTCCAGCACCCCCGCGACCCCATAAGGGACAAGCGGTAGAAAAATGGATGGATGGATGGAAAATTGTAAAAATCTGACTGCAGGCCTTTGTAGTCATCTTTAAACTCGTGAACAATTCCCCCCTTGAAGATTCTTATTGTTTAACTAAAACAAAGGTTATTATGGTGTCTTAATGTCATCCATTGTACGCCAGAAACAGCTAAAGTTTTATTCCTCAAAACTTATACAGCAGAGACCTTGGTCTACCAGAATACTAACATATTTTTTACAATGTGTACTTATTCATTCATGTATTTAGCCCTCATCAAATTAACTTCATCTCACAAAGAGAAGCAGCCTCTGCATAATTGTGTCCATTTCTATGCAAATAGAAATGGAAATAGGGGTCTAATTAAAGATCTTTGAGGATAACAAGCATGCACACACACACACACACACACACACACACACCTACACACACAGTGTTGGTTTTGGCTGAGAAAGAGTGGCACAAGAAGTTAATTAGAGGAGCAATATAAACATTTATCATGCAACACAAAAATGTACCAAACGCAACAATATTAGCCAGCTTTACCATCACAAACATAAATCTCTGATCACAGCTAATATAATATTACAAACTATGGTGCAGGTCTGGGTAAGTAAACAGGTACCAGGAGACACTAAAGTAAGCAGCAAAGGGAGCAGATAACTGAAGAGAAGGGCTAAGGTGAACATTTAGCGCCAAAACCCGAAGAACAAAGAGTCCAAAATGGTCAAATGTATTGTTGAAGTCCACAAAAAACATGTAGACCAGACAAGCTCCTATACAGCCTCAAGGATCCTGTTGAGAGGATAAAGCTGATCCACAGTTCTAAGCCCAACACGAAAGCCCCACTGCTCCTGAGGGTCAACTATTCGGGAGAGCCTCCTCTTCAGAATCCCTGAATAAACCTTAACAGGAAGAGTATGACCACACACACAATAGGGGAACCAGCGCCTCGGTTTACCAATGCGGAGGAACTGTCCCCGTTTTGACTTGCGATGTTGCAGACTTGTGTTGCCTCGCAGCATCGAAGGAATTTGGAACTAAGGCCAGATCTCATCCACCTTCTTGGCTCAACCCTTTTTGACAAACTGGCTACCTAATGTTGTGTTTTTAGTGTGTTCCTGCCTTCTCTTTTTTGTTTGCACCTGTGTTTCAGTGATTCGTCCTCGGCGAGGGGCGGACCTGGTGACACACCTGCTCACAATTAGCCCGCCTGTATTTAGGCTCGTCACCTACAACTTGACCTTGCTGGTCATTGTTTCCTGTACTCCGCACGTGCATGTGCCTACTTCGCCTCATGGTATGTTGATTTCCCTGTCCTGTTATTGCTAAATTATTTGTGTTTGTTCCCTAGCCTCCTTGAGGCAGCAAGGACTTTATGCAGTGCTTGGTGCGCCCTGGTTGCTCCCCCTGCCAACCACTGAGGAACCTGTTTTGTTAATATTCATGGTGTGCACTTCTGCCCCATCGCCTTTTGTTGTACCTTTTTGGACTTATTAAATGTATTACTTTTTGTATTTTCAAACTTGCCTCCCGTCTCTGCATCCCGGGGTCTCCCCCCTTGACCAGTTCATAAGAAAATGACCAGCCAGAACATGGATCCCGCAGAGACGGACCCGGTAAAGAGGGCGCTGCAACAACAGGCCAAACGACTTGGGCAACAAGAGGAACAATTTGGCGCTCTTGGAGCTTACGTCAACACCATGGCGGAACGCCAAGCCGCCCGCCTTGACGCATTAGAGGGACAGCTGGGAAATGTACTCCCCGCGCTGCAGGCGATGTCTTCCCCTACGGCCGACCCAGCAGTCCAGCAGACACGTCCCCGTTCCACAGATGTTCCGTTGTCTAACGACACTCCTCCTGCTCCTTGTCCACCTCTCTCCAAGCCTGAGCGTTTCTCCGGCGAGTCAGGTGACGTGCGTCCCTTCCTTACCCAGTGTGAAATCTATTTTGAACTATTACCCACTTCCTTTTACACTGAAAGAGCTCGCATGGCTTTTGTTATGTCCCACATGAGTGGCCGGGCGTCCTCCTGGGCCACCGCAGAATGGGGGCGTCAATCTCCGGTGTGTGCCTCGTACGCCGCTTTTTACAAAGCCATGAAGAACATTTTTCAATGCGAGATGCCAGGACGCGAAGCGGCACGATCATTATTACGTCTGCAGCAAGGTCTTCGCACCTCTACGTATAGTGGGAGTGGCCATGGAGCTCATCAAGCTACGCCTGGACCGATACCCATTGTCGATGCTGGGCCGATATCACGGGAGGATGAAACCATGCAGCTTGGAGGAACTCCTCTCACTCAAGCTGAGAGGGATCGTTGCCTTCGACTTCAGCTTTGTCTTTATTGCGGAGAAGCTGAGCATCGCGTCACCCACTGTCCTCATCGTCCTGCCCGCCATCGCACTCAAGCTTCACTTCCTCACCGTACTCAAGCTCCACCTCCTCGTCGCACCCCAGCTGCACATCCTCCAGCAACCGATCCGGCTCCTCTACTGCCATCTACAGGTCAGACACTGTCAAGGCTCCAACTCACTGGCATGCTCGCCTGGGATAAGGAGCAGAGTTTGGACATTCGGGCTCTAATTGACTCTGGTTCTGATGACAATTGTATCGATGAGGCACATGTTAGACGTTTTTCCATACCCGTTGCCAAATTACCCAGACCTAGAGTGGTCCGATCCCTCGACGGAGGCCACCTGGCGAGCGTTACTCATCAGACTCAGCCGTTATCGCTTAAATGATCTGGTAACCATTTTGAGTTAATCAATTTTCTCATCATTCCCTCTCGTTCGGCTACTGTTGTGCTCGGGCTTACCTGGCTAGCTAAACATAATCCCCATATAGACTGGGCCAAGACAACTATCATTAACTGTTTTTTTTTTGGCCATATTCACTGTCTGCGGTCCGCATGCCCTCGCACAGGGCCCACACGGGTCGTTACTCAGGAGGTCATTGATTTGTCAGCTGTACCCACTGCTTACCACGACCTTAAAGAGGTCTTCAGCAAAGACCGCGCATTGTCGTTACCTCCACACCGTCCTTACGACTGTTGTATTAATCTCCTCCCTGGCGCCACACTCCCTTCTTCCCGTCTTTATAACATTTCGAAACATGAAAGAGAGTCACTAGAGGACTATATCACCACTTCGCTCGATTCTGGTCTCATCCGTCCCTCTAACTCTCCTCTAGCCGCCGGGTTTTTCTTTGTGTAAAAGAAGGATAAGACACTCCGCCCTTGTATTGATTACCGAGCCCTGAACAGTATTACTGTTAAGAATAAATATCCTCTCCCGCTTCTCAACTCCGCTTTTAACCCTCTACACACTGCTAGACACTTCACCAAGCTGGACCTCCGCAACGCATATCATTTAGTCCGGATTAAGCAAGGTGATGAATGGAAGGCCGCATTTAACACCCCACTTGGACACTTTGAATACCTTGTCATGCCTTTTGGCCTCACCAATGCGCCGGCTGTTTTTCAAAGCCTCATAAATGATGTCTTGCGCGACATGCTCGACCGATTTGTGGTCGTCTACTTAGCCGATATCCTCGTTTTCTCGCCTACTCCCGAACTCCACGTCCAGCATGTTCGTCTCGTTCTCCAACGCCTTCTCGAGAATCGACTTTATGTCAAGGCCGAAAAGTGCGCGTTTCACTCAGAGTCTCTTCCGTTCTTGGGTTTTATTGTGGAGAGGGGTCAACTCCGAGCGGATCCCGCGAAGATCAAGTCGGTGGTTGATTGGCCCACACCCACTTCTAGAAAACACCTCCAAAGGTTTCTTGGTTTTGCAAATTTTTATCGCCGTTTTGTTCGTAATTTTAGTCAGGTAGCTGAACCACTTACGAGACTCACTTCCACTAAACTTCCATTTTTGTGGACCTCTGAGACACAGACTTCCTTTGATAAGCTTAAGTTGTTGTTTACTTCTGCACCAGTTCTTGTCCACCCTAACGTTTCCCCTTTTAATTTTTTGTCGAGGTTGACGCATCCGACTCCGGCGTGGGAGCTGTTCTCTCCCAGCGCTACACCTCCGACCAGAGGCTGCACCCCTGAGACTTTTTCTCACGCCGCCTGACTCCAGCGGAGCGCAATTATGACATTGGCAATAGAGAACTACTTGCCGTTGTTTTGGCGCTACAAGAATGAAGGCACTGGCTGGAGGGCGCGGAGACACCATTTGTGGTATTCACGGACCACAAAAATCTGGCCTACATTCGCACTGCTCAACGGCTCAACCCAAGACAAGCCAGGTGGGCACTATTCTTCTCCAGATTCAATTTTACCATGACATTCCGACCCGGTTCCCAGAATGGTAAGCCAGACGCCTTGTCTAGGGCGTACGCCTGCCCCGAGGAAGGGGGAAAGACCGAGACCATCATCCCTCCATCACAAGTGCTGGGAGCGCTACAGTGGGACATCGAGGGTTGCATGACAGAAGGAATCAAGAACGTTCCCTCTCCCAAGAACTGTCCGCAGGGGCACTTATTCGTTATCCCAGAACTCCGGCCGGAAGTCTTGAACTGGGCCCACAGCTCCAAGGTCGCCTGCCACCCAGGTATCAATCAATCAATCAATGTTTATTTATATAGCCCTAAATCACTAGTGTCTCAAAGGGCTGTACAAGCCACAACGACATCCTCGGTGTCGAGTGGGTCTGACATAATATTGTGAAAGTCCAACACATCAGCGAAAGTCCAGTCCATGGTGGGGCCAGCGGGAACCATCCCGAGTGGAGACGGGTCGGCAGCGTAGAGATGTCCCCATCTGATGGACAGGCTAGCGGTCCACCCCGGAGCAGAGTAGAAAAGAAAAGAAAAGAAACGGCAGATCAACTGGTCTAAAAAGGGAGTCTATTTAAAGGCTAGAGTGTACAAATGAGTTTTAAGATGAGACTTAAATGCTTCTACTGAGGTAGCATCTCTAACTTTTACCGGGAGGGCATTCCATAGTATTGGAGCCCGAATAGAAAACGCTCTATAGCCCGCAGACTTTTTTTGGGCTCTGGGCACCCGTACCACTTTCCTCCTAGCCCAGCGCTTCTGTTGGCCAACTTTAAGGGCTGACGTCAAAGAGTTTGTGTCACATCGGACACTAACTGGCCTTCTGCGGCCACTCCCCATCCTCTCCCGCCCGTGGTCCCATGTGGCGTTGGATTTCGTCACAGGACTTCCACCATCAAGGGGCAACACTGTTATATTGACTTTGGTGGACCGCTTTTCCAAGATGGCTCACTGCATCCCTCTTCCCAAGTTGCCCTCTGCACTTGAGACTGCAGATTTGCTGGTACGTCACGTGTTCCGGCTGCATGGAATCCCGGTGGATGTGGTCTCGGACAGAGGACCACAATTTTCTTCTGCGGTTTGGAAGGCCTTCTGCAAGTCGTTTGGAGCATCGCCGAGCCTTTCGTCTGGATACCACCCGCAGACCAACGGTCAGACTGAGCGCACCAATCAGGATCTGGAAGCTGCCATCCGCTGCGTTTGCCATCAGCAGCCAGCCTCCTGGGCACTTTGTCAACCTTGGATCGAGTACGCTCACAACACACTCGTCAGCTCCGCTACAGGCATGTCTCCATTTCACTCCGCCTACGGGTACCAACCTCCCGCTTTTACTTCCCTGGAATCAGAGGTCGCCGTCCCATCGGTGGCTGCCCACCTACACCGCGCACGGCAAGCATGGCAAAATACCAGATCTGCTCTGTCACGCACCTCGGAGCGCAACCAGCGTCTCGCTAACCGCCACCGCAGCACGGCACCGGATTACAGGCCCGGTCAGAAGGTATGGATGTCTTCTCGTGATTTACCTCTCCAGGTGGTCTCCAAGAAACTGCAGCCACGATTTATTGGACCTTACCCCATTGAGCGAGTCATCAATCCCTCAGCGGTTCGACTACGCCTTCCGGACTCTCTCAAGATTCATCCCTCTTTCCACGTCTCCCTGCTCAAGCCTGTGTCCTCCAGTCCCTTGAGTCCTCCAGAGGTGCCTCCTCCACCTCCCAGGGTTATTGATGGCCACCAGGCGTTCACGGTCAAGGCCATTCTCGACGTGAGGAGAAGGGGCAGGGGTTTTCAGTATCTGGTCGACTGGGAGGGTTACGGCCCCGAGGATCGATCCTGGGTCCCGCGTTCACTTATTTTAGACCCTTCACCGTTAACTGCTTTTTATGTTTGTTTTCCGGAGAAGCCGGGTAAGCCGCCAGGTGGCGTCCATTAAGGGGGGGGCGGGGGGGGTTGGGTACTGTTGTGTTTTTAGTGTGTTCCTGCCTTCTCTTTTTTGTTTGCACCTGTGTTTCAGTGATTCGTCCTCGGCGAGGGGCGGACCTGGTGACACACCTGCTCACAATTAGCCCGCCTGTATTTAGGCTCGCCACCTACAGCTTGACCTTGCTGGTCATTGTTTCCTGTACTCCGCACGTGCATGTGCCTACTTCACCTCATGGTATGTTGCTTTCCCTGTCCTGTTATTGCTAAATTATTATTTGTGTTTGTTCCCTAGCCTACCTGAGGCAGCAAGGACTTTATGCAGTGCTTGGTGTGCCCTGGTTGCTCCCCCTGCCAACCACTGAGGAACCTGTTTTGTTAATATTCATGATGTGCACTTCTGCCCCATCGCCTTTTGTTGTACCTTTTTGGACTTATTAAATGTATTACTTTTTGTATTTTCAAACTTGCCTCCCGTCTCTGCATCCCGGGGTCTCCCCCCTTGACCAGTTCATAACACCTAAGACCCAAAACAGGAGATCCCACCATAGAATCCTCATTTTGGATGACGTGTAGTTAGGCTTGACGTGGTCTTTAAAGTATATCTTTCCACTGGTCCACAACGTCTTGAGTTAAGGTCAGCAGTGTACCATCCCCACCCTACACGGTGTTAGCAGTGCTCTGCTTCACCTTCTTGAGACAGCAATTAGTGGTCCAGAATCTCTTTGAGATTTGTCCTTAAGACGTTCTTCATGGAGAACAAGTCTATGTTGGTAAACCTCACCCTGACACTTAAAGAGCTTGCACTGGACATCGAGTTGACAGCTTGGGCTTTCAGCAACAACTGTATGGAGGTTAATGTGTGTATTTATGACAAAAGCTTTTTTTGCACATTTATGTAACTGAATTTTCTTGCGTTTGAATTTTGTGAAGTGATTTTTTTTTTTACATCAAAATATGCTGACAATTTCCGGCCTGCTGTGCTCTTCCATCTCCTCCTCGTTAGAGACCATAGTCTGTGTCTCCTCATGCTCTTTCAGCATTTCCTCGAACATTTTAAGGAAAATATCAGAAGAGGACGCAAAATAGAATACCAACTTATTTTGTTCTCGCTTTTGAATGTCAGGTCTGCTCTTCTTTCTCTGTTTTTCCGCAGGTTCTGACTCGGTCTTTTCCCCCTCAAGGGTGCTCCTGATTTTGGGGATGACATTTGCCGTGAGTTGTTTTTTCCATCATAATAATGACCAAAACCCAGCAGGCACAAGACATTGAAACAAGTTTGAGAACTCGTTGATTTAGGTCCCGACGTTGAGCAACTCAAACATAACGTTGAAACAACATGCTTTTTGACAACGTTTAATCAATGTAGGGTTCTGACGTTGATTTGACCGTTGAAATTTGGTCATTTCCCAACCAACAACGTGGATCCAACGTTAGGCACCAACGTTGTCTCAGTTTACAAATACAACTATTTTGCAACGTTGTTTCAAAGTCAGTTTTAAAGGACAAGTATGTACACTCAACATTGTATCAATGCCTTGTGCCTACTAGGAACCCTTATTCTCTGAAGTCAGAATCATTAAAATAATGGGTGCAAATTACATTCCTCATATTCCCATCATTTGGAAATGTATGCAGGCTGAGCCTAGGTTCCATTCCAGAAGCTAATCTTTCCTGTGATAAAATGGCAACCAAGGTAATCAAAAAGGTCAACCAACGAACGAGATTTCTCTATAGAATCTCCTCTCTGGTCAACAAAAGCACCATGAGGATTCTAGCGGGAACTCTCGTTCAACCATTTTTCAATTACGCATGCACCTCCTGGTACCCTAGCACCTCCAAAACCCTCAAATCTAAACTCCAAACATCCCAGAACAAGCTAGTCAGATTACTTGTAGACCTCCACCCCAGATCACACCTCACTCCTACCCACTTCTCCAAAGTGGGCTGGCTCAGGGTGGAGGACAGAGTAAAACAACTTGCACTGAGCCTAGTCTATAAAATCCGCTACACCTCCCTGATACCGAAGTACATGTCAAACTACTTCCTGAACGTAAATGACCGCCATAACCACAACACCAGGGGGAGCTCCACTAACCACGTTAAACCCAGATTCCGATCTAACAAAGGTCTTAACTCATTCTGTTTCTATGCCACATCAATGTGGAATGCGCTCCAACAGGTATAAAAGAAAGGGCATCTCTATCCTCCTTCAAAACCGCAATAAAAGTACACCTCCAGGCAAATTCAACCCCAAACTAACACCCTCCCCGGATTGTTAATAATCAAATGTAAACAATCAAATGTAGATACTTTTTCTTATGCCTTCTGATCTCTCTCTCTCTCTCTCTCTCTCTCTCTCTCTCTCTCTCTCTCTCTCTCTCTCTCTCTCTCTCTCTCTCTCTCTCTCTATGTCCACTACTTGCTGTACATATCCTACCAAGTCAGACCTACACTGTTTCAATATCCATTTCTCTGTTCTCAATTGTTGATGACTGATGATAACAACCAAACCTACCCCCCACCCCCTCCACACCCCGGATTGTAAATAATGTAAATAATTCAATGTATATACCCTGATGATTATCTTGTGTGATGACTGTATTATGATGATAGTATATATCTGATAGTATATATCTGTATCATGAATCAATTTAAGTGGACCCCGACTTAAACAAGTTGAAAAACTTATTCGGGTGTTACCATTTAGTGGTCAATTGTACGGAATATGTACTTCACTGTGCAACCTACTAATAAAAGTCTTAATCGATTAATCAAAAGCCCTTCTTCAGTTGTATTGCTACAACCTGCAACAATGCATCTGGCGGACATATTTGATCATTACTTCAAATGCTGGGCAAAAATAACATGATTCAGGATGAAGATGCAACTAAAACACTTTGAGCCTGATTTACTAAGATCCAATCAACACGTGTGTGCAATCTATAAAACAGTGTGTACTATTAATAAACATGTTGCATGTGAATTACTAACACTGTAACACAATTGAAAAGTGGTGCAGACGACCTTATTTAAATGAGGATTTTGCGTGTACTGTATGGGACATGTCATTTACTGCACATTCATTTTATCATGCAAATACCTGTGGTATTTTGTTATGTTTTTAAACAAGCAAGACATACGTATTTCTTTTTATGGGCATTTTAGAAGCAGTCTTGCAGTGCTTGCAGGATAAAACCACTTTTTTTTAACCTGTTCATTGGAAAGAGGCTGCACCTACTCTGCTGAAAATGCCAAAAAATGCGAACTCAAAGAAGTTGTTTAAATTTAAGAAATATTTTAATAACATATTCTATGTGAATAAAACAAACGTCATTAAAAAAATACTAAAGGATTCCAAAATACATCGATTGAAATTGTTAAAATCCACCCCTTAAGTTCTCGAGCAGCTATACATTTATTAAAATTAATGATGTTGCTGAATAGACAATGTGTCTAATATTTCTTATTATTGACTGTCCAAAATGTTGACACACACACACGCAGGATGGAGGATTCTCATCTGTACATCGTCTACCTGTGCAGCCCAAGCAGTGATCCTGCAACCGTGTGTGGAACTGTTAGTTTGCACGTCCACCTGACATGTGCTAAATAAAACACTAAATAGTGCTTGCAAAACGGTGATGAGTGTTGATAAATCACATTGAGTGTGCTAAATAATTATATTTGCAGTACATATTGCAGTATTGTGGCGTTTTAATGATCAGCACATATTTTGCACATTTTACTAGATCAGCTTTGCGTGTGCTATCAAGTTTGCATGTGTTTTAGTACACGCAAACCTTGAGTAAATCAGGCCCATACTGTACTACACATTATGAAATTGCCTCCAGTCTTATGCAGGTCACATCAGCAGGCTAATGCAGGCCGGCTCCACATTTTGGAGCTAAAAGTGAGCGTTCGAAAATGTGCTGAAATGTGTTTGACAACAGGCCTAAAATCATTTTTGTTTCTCTTTTGGGGATAATTTTACATGTTTTACGTCCAAATCTATGAAATAAGTGCCAAGCTGTCAGTATTAGAGATACCCTTTCATCATGTCATCCATCCATCCATTTCTACCACTTGTCCCTCTCTGGGTTGCAGGTGGCTGGAGCCTACCCCAGCTGCACTCGGGCGGAAGGCAGATATGTATTTTATTAGATCAACACTTCTTCATGATTGCGAAAATTAAAGGTATTTGAATAAGCATCAGTTTTATAATCGTTCTCATCAGTCAGGAAGCTTTTTTGTGCCGATTGTAAAAAGAACGTACACTGATTTAGAGCTTTGTGGTATCGTCTGGTTTGAAAGTTTATAATCGGCAACTGATACTTTAAATGCATGTTTGAATAAACTTTGTTTGATTTGAAAGTCATTTGGCAGGTTTGCTGAATAATTTATCAGCCCTAACAACCCAGCAGAATTAAACATTAACTTGTATTATGCATGGAAATTTGAGCAGTTCAGAAAGGCCCTTTTTCATTTTCAAGAGACCCTACCTGCCACATCAGGAACAATTGTACATTTTATCTCTTATTTGCATTGAATAAATTGTCAGCGGGACCAAGGTCACTGGTTGGCCCAAGACATTGAATTTGAAAGAATGGAAAGTTTGTGTTCTTCTAAAAGTGTGTAAGCAGTAATCAGCATGAAGACATCTGGTGTATTAGCATAAATACAACTCTACAGGCCAGCAGCTGAATATGCATGTCTAATTACCTGCAAATTTGATATGTGAGGCGACACTGTTTAGGCTGTATTATGTTTAATAATGGGACAGATATGTCATTCTGATGGACAGTTATATAAACAACCTTCAGGGGTTTTTTTTACTTCAAACAAACCATTGATGCACTTTATCTTACTTTCATTGGACATGTATATGTATTTATCTGCTGTTATAAGAGAGAGAAAAATATATCTTGTGTAGCAATATAAATATACATTTTGCAGTGATTAATGAGATTATAGAAGTGAATAATTAGAGTAAATAAAATAAGAATAAAAACAAATCAATAAACTGAAATACTTGGGAAATACTTTTATATTGTATTTTTGTATGTTATATTGTTTGCTCTGTATTTTAAGTTGTGTCTTTGTATTTGATATTGTTTATTTTGTATTTTTAAAATGTTTGGATTGTAAACATCTCTGACATTTTAAAGCCATATGAACCATCTCAGGCTCTGAGAACTTTGGAAAGTGGTCTCCTGCTGGTGCTCAGAGTCAGGACCAAACATTGTGAGACTGCGTTTCAGTTTTATGCTCCTAAATTCTGGAATAGTCTTCCTAAAGGTGTGAGACCTGCCAATGTTCAAATCCAGGCTGAAAACACTTTTATTTATTTGTGCATACGACAACTGAAAGTACAGTATTTTATCTACACTCTTTGGTTTTATTTGCATTATAATAGTTTTTATGATAATTGTATTTTATGTTTTAATTTAAATTGTGATTTTTATAATTATTTTATCTGAACTTATTTTTGACTTCTTGCAATTTTCTGTAACACACTTTGAATTGCCTTGTGTATGAATTGTGCTCTATAAATAAACTTGCCTTGCCTATATTGTTTGTTTTATTATCTATAGCGGTGTGGCGAAGTTGGTAGAGTAGCCGTGCCAGCAATCGGAGGGTTGTTGGTTACTGGGGTTCAATCCCCACCTTCTACCATCCTAGTCACGTCCGTTGTGTCCTTGGGCAAGACACTTCACCCTTGCTCCTGATGGGTGCTGGTTAGCGCCTTGCATGGCAGCTCCCTCCATCAGTGTGTGAATGTGTGTGTGAATGGGTGAATGTGGAAATACTGTCAAAGTGCTTTGAGTACCTTGAAGGTAGAAAAGCACTATACAAGTATAACCCATTTATCATTTTATTTATTTATTTTTGGATGTAAAATAGTTTGTTTTGTATTTTAAATTGTTGTTTGTATTTTAATTTGTTTTTTTGTATTTTATATTGTTTAATTTGTATTCAAAATTGTTTGTTTTGTATCTATTTATTTTATTTTTTTTGGTTTGACTTGTTTTTTGTATTTTAAATAGTTTTTTATGTATTTGATATTGTTTGTTTTGTATTTGATATTGTTTTTTTTGTATTTTAAATTGTTATTTTGTATTTTATATTGTTTGTTTGCTACTTTATATTGCTTGTTTTGTATTCAAAAAGGCTTTTTTGTATTTTATATTGTTATGTATTTTTAATTGTCTTTATTTATGTTTTTGTTTTTGTTTTGTATTTTCTGTTGTTTTTTGTATTTTCAATTGGGTTTTTTTAAAACTTGTTTTTGTTATATTCTTTTATGTATCTTTTACACTTGTGATTTAGGGCTATATAAATAAACGTTGATTGATTGATTGATTATATTTTGTATTTTAATTTAAATTGTTTAAATATTTTCTAATGTTTGTTTTGTATTTAAAAATTGTTTGTTTAGTATTTTAAACGCATCTTAACAGGACTGCTACGTTTATCGCTATCATGTTCCATGTTTGATTACAATAAAGCATTCTACATCTAATAGAAAAAACTATTATTGTAATAAATAGAGATGAAAGATAGTTAATTATTTAAGTAAAAGGGAATAAAAAATGTTTAGCTTGTACAGTAATGAAGGTAATAGTGTTGAAAAATAAAAATTAATGTGTAAATTATAACACCAAATAAAATTACAATAATTAAAAATTAAATAAGATGGTAAAAATAAATAGATTAAACGTCAATAACAAACTGACAGAGTCGTATGATGCATTAATAAATGCAGGACATACGCATTGATCACAAATGCAAGATTCATTATCAATTCATTGAAATCTAAGACTGCATAAGTGTTATGTAATAATGATAATTTAATCATACTTGTGATATTGCATTCTAATCCAAGCAGAGCAGTTAAAGGATGTCTGTTCGTATATCATTTCTGACAACCTCAGTCTGTGATATCATCAGCTGTAATATGTGCCATGTATTCGAGGTACACAACAATACCACAGCAACCTAAAGCAGTTGTTTCTTGAAATATATTTTCATGTCAATCAATCAATCAATCAATGTTTATTTATATAGCCCTAAATCACAAGTGTCTCAAAGGGCTGTACAAGCCACAACGACATCCTCGGTACAGAGCCCACATACGGGCAAGGAAAAACTCACCCCAGTGGGACGTCGGTGAATGACTATGAGAAACCTTGGAGAGGACCGCATATGTGGGTAACCCCCCCCCCTCTAGGGGAGACCGAAAGCAACGGATGTCGAGTGGGTCTGACATAACATTGTGAAAGTCCAGTCCACAGTGGATCCAACACATCAGCGGGAGTCCAGTCCACAGCGGGGCCAACAGGAAACCATCCCGAGCGGAGACGGGTCAGCAGCGCAGAGATGTCCCCAACCGATGCACAGGCTAGTGGTCCACCCGGGGTCCCGGCTCTGGACAGCCAGCACTTCATCCATGGCCACCGGACCTATGCAACTCCCCCTCGCAAGGGACAGGGGAGAAGAGGAGAGAAGAAAAGAAACGGCAGATCAACTGGTCTAAAAAAGGGGGGGTCTATTTAAAGGCTAGATTATACAAATGAGTTTTAAGATGGGACTTAAATGCTTCTACTGAGGTAGCATCTCTAACTGTTACCGGGAGGGCATTCCAGAGTACTGGAGCCCGAATAGAAAACGCTCTATAGCCCGCAGACTTTTTTTTGGCTCTGGGAATCACTAATAAGCCGGAGTTCTTTGAACGCAGATTTCTTGTCGGGACATATGGTACAATACAATCGGCGAGATAGGCTGGAGCTAAACCGTGTAATATTTTATACGTAATAGTAAAACCTTAAAGTCGCATCTTAAGTGCACAGGAAGCCAGTGCAAGTGAGCCAGTATAGGCGTAATATGATCAAACTTTCTTGTTTTTGTCAAAAGCCTTGCAGCCGCATTTTGTACCAACTGTAATCTTTTAATGCTAGACATAGGGAGGCCCGAAAATAATACGTTACAGTAATCGAGACGAGACGTAACGAACGCATGAATAATGATCTCAGCGTCGCTAGTGGACAAGATGGAACGAATTTTAGCGATATTACGGAGATGAAAGAAGGCCGTTTTAGTAACACTCTTAATGTGTGACTCAAACGAGAGAGTTGGGTCGAAGATAATACCCAGATTCTTTACCGAGTCTCCTTGTTTAATTGTTTGGTTGTCAAATGTTAAGGTGGTATTATTAAATAGATGTTGGTGTCTAGCAGGACCGATAATCAGCATTTCCGTTTTCTTAGCGTTGAGTTGCAAAAAGTTAGCGGACATCCATTGTTTAATTTCATTAAGACACGCCTCCAGCTGACTACAGTCCGGCGTGTTGGTCAGCTTTAGGGGCATGTAGAGTTGAGTGTCATCAGCATAACAGTGAAAGCTAACACCGTACTTGCGTATGATGTCACCCAGCGGCAGCATGTAAATACTAAAGAGTGCAGGGCCAAGAACCGAACCCTGGGTATGTATTAGTTTATGTTCAAAACTATCATATCAAAATGTTTTCTGCATCCTTTAAATTGTTTAATTTGTGGAACCAGCTCATGTATTTATATTAATATAAGTTGTGTTCACTTTCAAGTAACCTTTGCAAGTGTGTGACTTATTTAACAGCTTTTTTTCAAGTGTGTTCTCCGCACTGAAACAAACAAAGACCACAAAGAGAGAAAAACAGCATATTTTCCTCAGGGAGAGAAGACATGAAATTCCACCTGTCAGAATCCTAATGAGACTTCACAAGGTGCAACTTTCACAACTCCAGAGGTGAAATATGAATTTACGGCCGTTTTTTTATTTCCAGCCAGGAGGACTAGAGGGCGAATAAACCACATTTGTGTGCACCTGAACGCACCTGTTCTCTGGACAAGATGGACCGCTGCTGGAATTCAACCAAGGAAAAAGAATGCGAACAGACGCTTGTCCTACTCGCAGAGGGCAAAGGTCAAGTGGACGGCAGCGTTCCAGCACAGCTGCTTCCTGTCAGAAGCAATTTAACGTTCATCATATTTGCTTCTGTTCAATTATCACGAGCCGCGCCTGAGCGCACGCACGTCCTCAATTTCTATTTTTGATACTCGCCAGCAGGCTGCGATCACAAATGTTGTTTGTGTACCTGCGACATTAAAATATTAGATTTAATCCTTCATGAACAAAAAAGAGGACCAAACATGAACTAATATCACATGGATTATGTATTTATTGTGCACATGTACAATCCAAACTGTCTAATAACAAGCTGCAGTAAGCTATGCACTATTGATTAAACCAGGGTTTTTCTACCTTTTTTGAGCCAAGGCACATTTTATTCATTGAAAAAGTCCCGAGGCACACCGCGAGCAGAAAATGTTAAAAACATTAAACTCAGCAGCCAATATTGACAATAAAAAGTCGTTGTCGCAATTGTTGGATATTAATTTAAACCATAACCAACCATGCATCACTATAGCTCTTGTCTCAAAGTAGGTGTACTGTCACGACCTGTCACATCACGCCTGACGAATTTGGAGTTTTTTGCTGTTTTCCTGTGTGTAGTGTTTTAGTTCTGGTCCTGCGCTCCTCTTTTGTTGGTATTTTCCTGTAGCAGTTTCATGTCTTCCTTTGAGCACTATTCCCCGCACCTGCTTTGTTTTAGCAATCAAGACTATTTAAGTTGTTTTTATCCTTCTTTGTGTGGACATTGTTGATTGTCATGTCATGTACGGATGTACTTTGTGGACGCCGTCTGCTCCACATGCTGTAAGTCTTTGCTGTCGTCCAGCATTCTGTTTTTATTTACTTTGTAGCCAGTTCAGTTTTAGTTTTGTTTTGAATAGCCATCCCTAAGCTTCAATGCCTTTTCTTAGCGGCACTCGCCTTTTGTTATTTTTGGTCTAAGCGTTAAATACCTTTTTACCTGAACGCTGTCTCCCGCTGTCGTCTGCATATGTTCCCAACATCTACAAAGCAATTACCTATCTGCTGCCACTTACTGATATGAAAGAGTAATACACGGTTACTCTGCCGATCTCTAGACAGCACCGACACTCAACAACAACACATTATTTGCGAATTATAATTACTGGTTTGCAAAAAAGATTTTTAACCAAAATAGGTGAAACTACATAATCTCCTGCGGCACACCAGACTGTATCTCACGGCACACTAGTGTGCCATGGCACAGTGGTGGAAAAACACTGGAAGGCTTAGTGGCCACATGCGTGGACAGCACCTTTTAGCTCTTATTTCCAAAATTGTGTACACAACTGAATTGGGGTCTTATGGCCGCTTATGTGGACACTTATACTGCCATCTGGTGGTGTCAGAAGAGTATAACATACAATGGAATTTGGAAAAAAAAAGTGTAAAAATAATAATTAGCATGTCACTAAACATGAAGTACACGTTTGTGTACTTATGGACTAAGTACATCATATCAAAATATGATTCTTAGTTTTTATTCTAATTAGGGTCCAATAAGCCCAAATAGCAAAGAGAAATAAAAAAAAGCATGTAAACAAACAGCTTGGGCCTTAAGAGGTTAAGCAATTTATTTTGATCTGTAATTAATGAATCTATTTTTTTAATCTCAACACCCACTAACTCGATTTAGGAAATTTTTAAATCGTGGAAAAGTAGGAATTTTTAGTGCGAATGCCCTGTTGAGTTGGATGTTTTTAGAACATCAATCCCTCCAAGATATCGCAGACTACCTGATTTTGCAGTAGCAGTTTTAAAACGATTGCAGTTTTGTGAATTTGTAATCAGTGTTTTTTGTAACCCTCATACCGAAAAGTAAAAGATTTCCACAAATCCAACAAAATGTGTTTTATTTACATTTTAAATTAAAAAATGTTGAACATCAGCAAGAATTTATCAGTCCCTCTCCAGGATCTTGTGGGCCTTTTTTGAGATGCCTGAATTTGCAGAAGTTATTTTCCAAAAAATGCAATGGAAAGAGAAGGGGTTTTTTTTAGGTGTTTGTTGCAATAAAATCGCAGGGGAACATGAAAGTTGCAATAAATTGTTGTGATTATCCCTTTGTAATTACAGCAGGGAAATTTGCTGGAGAAAAAGTGATTAATGAGGAAATACAAAGAAAATGACTGAAATAAGCATCTTACAAACATGGCATACGAAACCTGTGCAAAATGGGCTTCATTGAACCACAACAAAGTACACTTGTATTACGGCAAGGAAAAGATGAAAAATGATATCTCAGCCTTCAAATGAAAAAAAGGAAACTTTCACAGTAAACAATACAAATAATCTTAAAAAGCATTAATATAGAAATGACACTTTGTATACCAGCTGTACACTGACTACTCTAAAGTATATCCAAGCTTTATTTCTAGTATTCTCATTCGAAAAAAAATGCACTAGTAACGATGGCTGAAGGGTGTACTCATTTTTGTAAGATACTGTATATGTAAATATACAGTACCGCCATCAGTGTGTGAATGTGTGTGTGAATGGGTGAATGTGGAAATAGTGTCAAAGCGCTTTGAGTTCCTTAAAAACGTAGAAAAGCGTTATACAAGTATAACCCATTTACCATTTACCGTTTAAATATGCCTAACAAAGCTATTTTTAATATATTCTTTAATCATTAAGTGTAAATTTAGTGTATTTTCTACATAACTCAACCTACAGTGTGTTCCATCTGGTGGCATGTTTATCATTTACACACAATAATTAATATTATATTATGAAGCATCAAGGGTTGGAATTAGGGGTTAAATCACCAAAAATTATTCGCAGGCGCGGCCACTGCTGCTGCTCACTGCTCCCCTCACCTCCCAGGGGGTGATCAAGGGTGATGGGTCAAATGCAGAGAATAATTTCACCACACCTAATGTGTGTGTGACAATCATGGGTACTTTAACTTCATTATTGTGTCTTAGTTTTTGCTCTGTCATCCACAAGTTGTAGACATTATCGTGCACATTTGTGAATGGTTTGAAAGTTGAGAGTCAATCATAAACTTTCGATTGTACACTTTGTTCACCTGAGAACATGGAGAAACTGTTGGGAGCGATCTATCGCTGTGATTTTTGTTGGTAAAATAAGTGAATCATGAGTAATAAACAGTGTTTGGAAAATTACTTTTACCAGGAAGTAATTATAGTTATTTGTTACTTTGGCCTATATTCGCAGTTCATTTTCTCAATGTATGATCCTGTTACTACTTGGTATCAGATTGATACCTACATTTGTGGTATCATCCAAAACTAATGTAAAGTATCAAACAACAGAAGAATAAGTGATTATTTCATTTTAACAGAAGTGTAGATAGAACATGATAAAAGACAAAATAATCAGATATTAACAGTAAATGAACAAGCAGATTAATAATTCATTTTCTACTGTTTGTCCTTAATGTTGACAAAATAATAGAAGGGAAAATTACACAATATGTTACTGCATATGTCAGTAGCTAAATTAGGAGCCTTTGTTTGCTTACTTACTACTAAAAGACAAGTTGTCTTGTATGTTCACTATTTTATTTAAGGACAAACTTGCAATAATAAACATATGTTTAATGTAAGATTTTTTTGTTAAAATAAAGCCAATAATGCAATTTTTTGTGGTGCCCTTTATTTAAAAAAGTACCGAAAAGTATCAAAATACATTTTGGTACCAGTACCAAAATATTGGTATCGGGACAACCTTAGTATCCATATTGGTTCTCTGCGAGTGTTCTATATTTGTTTATGAATTTATCCAATCTGTTATTAAACACTTTTTCAATATATTTATGACTGTGTTTATAAACTGCATACTAATGAAATATGCCTCACAATAATGTCTGATTGAATGCTAAAAACGTTATGACAGACCGCCTTAAACGGAATGGCATTTTATATTTTTTTACTGAATGAAAATAAAGAACTGGGGATTTACAATATTAACTATAAACGATGAAACACTGAATATTGACAACCAGTGTTGGGTTAGTTACTGAAAACCAGTAACTAGTTACAGTTACTAGTTACTTTATTTCAAAAGTAACTCAGTTAATAACTCAGTTACTTACACCAAAAAGTAATGTGTTACTGTGAAAAGTAACTATTTAGTTACTTATTTTTTTCTTTTTTTTTTTAAGGCTCCCAATAATGCCCTTTTAGCCTTCGTGTCAGTACTGTTATTGCACTGGAGAATAATACAATCTGCATTTGCATCACTGAACTCTGCTAAGCAATGTGGTCTACATACAACACACAAAGACAAAGATATGTTACAAAGGCCAATTTGTTTCTTGCCAGAACAAATCGACAAAACTATTTTAAATAGCTGCAACATAACATACATAAGAAACAAACAGCATAATAACAACATAGCTGTAAAGCAAGGAAGGCACACACTACATCCACAAAGCCTAACCATGCATTTTTTCCTCAAGGAATTCTGACACAAAATCATGTCTGAAGCCCAGAACACTCTACACATTTCCCCAGTTTTAGTTTAGAGATAAGGAAAGATTGGCCTGGCCCACTAGGATCCCTCTTTATGTTTGTGTGTGTTTATAGTCTATACATTTAGAGTGATGTGATAATCAAACACTCTAGAAGTCTAGAATGAAAGAGTACATAAGAGAATTGATAGCAATGTTTCCTCTAAGGTGCGCGCCTGTGCAATTGCGCACTGCTCAAGTGTCCACTGTGCACGGCAAATCTATGCCACGCACAAAATCAAATAAAAAAATAAGCGCATAACAATTTTCGACACGACACGGACGCGACAGAGAAAACACTTTTCGTCATCCTTGTTCAAATATTGTAACCTCTGTCGAGACGCTTTGAGGACATGAATTCCATCCGTCACTTTACTGAGCAAAACTCTTTATTGTCGGCCATAAACACATCACCAAAACATTAGTAAAAAAAATGATATCTAGCAAAAGTGGTCATTTTCTGCAGTACAAACCAGACCAAAAGCAACTTTGTTATATCAACAGCAGCCGCTCGCTCTTTCTCACTTGCGCCAACACATGCACATATGGCACTTAGCCAGTGATGCGTTAACAGCCACACAAAAAGTCGGACAACTCCAACACCACACATAAAGTGTCATTCCAGGTCCTTACACTATGATTTACCGATCAAATGTGTGCTTATTCTAGTGTCATTTATTAGGAATCTTCATTTATAAATATTAATCATGAAATGCTTTTAGTATATTAAATAAATACTAATAAAAATATATTTTTTACAAACAGGAAGTTGCAGGAATGTACACATGATCCCCTGCTTACATCTCATTGTGCAACATGTGAATGTTTTAATGGGAACTAAATGCAATGTCTGAAAGGGGTACAAAATATTTCCAAAGCAGGACCTCCACCCAGACAAACAATACAAGTACACAGTTCATGAAAAACAATATGTTTTGTTTTTGTCATTGTAAGTGGGCCTAAACACTTATATTAGAAAATAACCTCATGGAAATGACTGCTGTCATTTGATTATAATAATAAGAGAATGTTGTCTGTCTATCTGTGTTGGCCCTGCGATGAGGTGGGGACTTGTCCAGGGTGTACCCCGCCTTCTGCCCGAATGCACCTGAGATAGGCTCCAGCGACCCCAAAAGGGACAAGCGGTAGAAAATGGATGGAAATTTAAAGGCCTACTGAAACCCACTACTACCGACCACGCAGTCTGATAGTTTATATATCAATGATGAAATCTTAACATTATAACACATGCCAATACGGCCGGGTTAACTTATAAAGTGACATTTTAAATTTGCCGCTAAACTTCCGGTTCGAAACGCCTCTGAGGATGACGTATGCGCGTGACGTAGCCCGGGGAACACGGGTATGCCTTCCACATTGAAGCCAATACGAAAAAGCTCTGTTTTCATTTCATAATTCCACAGTATTCTGGACATCTGTGTTCGTGAATCTGTTGCAATCATGTTCATTGCATTATGGAGAAAGAAGCTGAGCAAGCAAAGAAGAAAGTTGTCGGTGCGAAATGGACGTATTTTTCGAACGTAGTCAGCAACAACAGTACACAGCCGGCGCTTCTTTGTTTACATTCCCGAAAGATGCAGTCAAGATGGAAGAACTCGGATAACAGAGACTCTAACCAGGAGGACTTTTGACTTGGATACACAGACGCCTGTAGAGAACTGGGACAACACAGACTCTTACCAGGATTACTTTGATTTGGATGACAAAGACGCAGACGTGCTACTGTGAGTATGCAGCTTTGGCTTCTAAACATTTGATCGCTTGACCGTATGTGCACAACTTTTTTTTGCGTATGTACGTAACTTTTTTAAATATATAAGCTTTATGAACCTTGGGTTAGGTGAACGGTCTTTTGGGCTGAGTGATTGTGTGTGTTGATCAGGAGTTTGAATTGTATTGGCGTGTTCTATGGAGCTAGGAGCTAGCATAGGAGCTAGGAGTTAGCATAACAAAGACGTATGTGTTTTTATGCAGGATTAATTTGTGTCATATTAAATATAAGCCTGGTTGTGTTGTGGCTAATAGAGTAAATATATGTCTTGTGTTTATTTACTGTTTTAGTCATCCCCAGCTGAATACCAGGTACCGTGAGTATGCAGCCTTGGCTGCTAAACATTTGATAGCTTGACCGTACGTGCGCGTCACGTACGTAACTTTTTAAAAATATATGATCTTTATGAACCTTGGGTTAGGTGAACTGTCTTTTGGGCTGAGTGATTGTGTGTGTTGATCAGGTGTTTGAATTGTATTGGCGTGTTCTATGGAGCTAGGAGCTAGCATATGAGCTAGGAGCTAGCATAACAAACACGCAGGTGTTTTTATGCAGGATTAATTTGTGGCATATTAAATATAAGCCTGGTTGTGTTGTGGCTAATAGAGTATATATATGTCTTGTGTTTATTTACTGTTGTAGTCATTCCCAGCTGAATATCAGGTACCGTGAGTATGCAGCCTTGGCTGCTAAACATGTGATAGCTTGACCGTATGTGCGCGTCACGTACGTAACTTTTTAAAAATATATAAACTTTATGAACCTTGGGTTAGGTGAACGGTCTTTTGGGCTGAGTGATTGTGTGTGTTGATCAGGTGTTTGAATTGTATTGGCGTGTTCTATGGAGCTAGGAGCTAGCAGAGGAGCTAGGAGTTAGCATAACAAACACGTATGTGTTTTTATGCAGGATTAATTTGTGGCATATTAAATATAAGCCTGGTTGTGTTGTGGCTAATAGAGTATATATATGTCTTGTGTTTATTTACTGTTGTAGTCATTCCCAGCTGAATATCAGGTCACCCCCGGCTCTCACAGCATCTTCCCTATCTGAATAGCTTCAACTCCCCACTAGTCCTTCACTTGCACTTTACTCATCCACAAATCTTTCATCCTCGCTCAAATTAATGGGGAAATTGTCGCTTTCTCGGTCCGAATCTCTCTCACTTCATGCGGCCATAATTGTAAACAATAGGGAACTTTGCGTATATGTTCAACTGACTACGTCACGCTACTTCCGGTAGGGGCAAGCCTTTTTTTTATCAGATACCAAAAGTTGCAATCTTTATCGTCGTTGTTCTATACTAAATCCTTTCAGCAAAAATATGGCAATATCGCGAAATGATCAAGTATGACACATAGAATAGATCTGCTATCCCCGTTTAAATCAAAAAAATTCATTTCAGTAGGCCTTTAACTTGTTATTTAGTCAGGTTTGGGACAGGTGTGCTGCTGGTGTTGCCACAGTGTGCACGTCTGATGTTGCTCACATGGGCTCCACTGAATGCTCAGGGAGTTTTTGCATTTGCTCACACACATGAACAATTAGAGGGAACATTGATTGACAGAGTGTGTACCTTCAGTGCTGAATGATGAGCAGAGGCAGAGTTCATCCTTAAGTGGTGGTGGTGGAGGGAAAGTGGCATTGGAGTCTCTGTCTCTCTTTACTAACTACGTCAAAGCATGTTGCTTATGTAGCTTGTTTCAGCAAAATTTGAATTGCTGTTTTGGGCAGTAGATGGGATCTTTGATCCAAAGCGCAATTTACATTTAACTAAAATCTTATTTTCTTTGTGCTCGACAAAAGAAAAGTAGTGAAAATATCTCCATGTTAACAAACTAGACTTCTGGCTCCGCCATGATCAGTACGGTATACCGGTATTAGTATAGTACCGCGGTACTAATGAATCATATTCGGTACTATACCGCCTCTAAAAAGTACGGTGACATTGCTGGTTTATGAGCAGAAGATCATGTTCGGTAGCACACAATCACGGAGTACTTACAAGCAGACACAGTGTGTAGACAGAAGAGGGAGAACGGACGCATTTTGGCTTAAAAACTAAAGATAAAGGTGAAGTTATAACACTGAAACGCCCTCAGGACATACTTGCCAACCCTCACGAATTTTCCGGGAGACTCCCGAATTTCAGTGCCTCTCCCGAAAATCTCCTGGGACAACAATTGTCCCGAATTTCTCCCGATTTCCAGCCGGACTTAAGGCACGCCCCCTCCAGGTCTGTGCGGACCTGAGTGAGGACAGCCTGTCGTCACGTCCGCTTTCTTTCATATAAATAGCGTGCCGGCCCAGTCACGTTATAACATCTACGGCTTTTGACGAGTGCACAACTGCACACACAACAAGAAGGAGACGAAGAACGAAGAAGAGACAGTCATGGCGACGACGAGGGACAGGGAATAGAACGAGGATGGAAAATTCAACTTTAAACTCACTCCTTTCCTGCAAATGAAATTTCACAGATGCTGCCTGTAATAGAGTGATCTAAGTTGTTTGTTGCCATCTCCTGGTGAATGTTGGGTACAGTGTTCTGTGGTTACTTTTTGGTTGGCCAACGGTTTACGTTGTATTGCGCACCCTGACGGCAAGTGTGGGAGTCGGTTCTGAAGTATGAAGGAAAGAGACGTAACTTCATCACCTCGCTTGGTTATTGACTCCAACCCAGAATATTACACTGCCCATACCTATGCTCCTTGAAAGGCTGTGCTACTGGCTGCAAAGCATTGCACTTTCAAATACAACAATGAATAGAGGAGTGTTATGTGTGTGTATATGTGTAAATAAATGAACACTGAAATTCAAGTATTTATTTTATCTATATGTATATATATATATATATATATATATATATATATATATATATATATATATATATATATATATATATATATATATATATATATATATATACATATATATATATATATATACATATATATATATATATATATATATACATATATATATATATATATATATATATATATATATATATATATATATATATATATATATATATATATATAATAAAATACATATATATATATATATATATATATATATATATATATATATATATATATATATATATAGCTAGAATTCACTGAAAGTCAAGTAGTTATTTTATTTATATATATATAAGAAATACTTGAATTTCAGTGAATTCTAGCTATAAATATACTCCTCCCCCCTTCCCCCCCCCCCCCGGCCCCGCCCACTTCAACCCCCCCCCCAATCTCCCGAATTCAGAGGTCTCAAGGTTGGCAAGTATGCCTCAGGAAGAGGTGCTTTAAGACATGGCGAGCTAGCTAGCGGCTAAAGTCCAGCTGCAGTCGGCAGTGTTTTAGCTACTTCTAAATCACTAATCCTCGCCTCCATGGTGACAAATAAAGTGAGTTTCTTACAAGTATCATCCCTGCAGGACGAGGAATAGTTAAACATGTTTCACTACACACCGTAGCTCACCGGCATCACAATATAAACAAACGCCATTGGTGGATCTACACCTAACATCCACTGTAATGATACCAAGTACAGGAGCGTATCTAGTCATACTACTATGATTACGTCGATATTATCTTCTTTTGTTTTTTAAAAATGTATATTATGTTTATAAACTCAGGAAATATGTCCCCAATGTATGATCCTGTAACGCAGGGGTGGCCAAACAGTCAGAGGCTAAGAGACACTTTTTTTTTGCTGCGTTACTGCAAGGAGCCACATCCTACACATGGGCACACACGAACATCACCCCATCCCTTCCTCACGCGCGCACACACACACACACGCACACACACCCACACACACACACACACACAGACCTCTGCTCAGCCAGATTTATTGTAAATGTCACACACCAACATGACTCCTACAGTACTAAGACCACAGGCCAGTTATTTTCAACAATTAACATTTTGTGCACTGTCTCACACACACAAACTCTCAGTTCAACCAAGTCCACATACAAAAATATAATATTTTTTCTCTTACTATGCATGTTGCTTAGTGGGACTTCTGGCATTCCTTGTCGTGGACAATCCTCTTCAAATCTGGCTTGTATTTCGTTGTTGCCACTCGAAGCAATTCTTTCACATGGGTGTCAGTCAGAACAGATCGATGCTTTGATTTCACAAGTTTCAGGGTAGAAAAAAAAAGGTCCCTTCCCTTCAAGCAGCTTTCAGTTGGTCCTCCTCACAAAGATCGATCATCTCCAACTCAGCCGCAGCCTCATCTGTGACGAGCGGGGCTTTCAAACAGTCCGTATCCGCATTAAATGGGTCGACGAGGAATGTAATTTGTGGCCTTTTCAGTTGGAGATCACAAAGCTTTCGTGCAGGTTTTCAACCGGTGTTGCATATCTGTCTCTTTTCTTTTTCAGGGCGGCGCTGGTGACTTGCCCAATGGCTTTTAGCAGAGTGGGAAAATGCGTTAAATCTCCCTTTTGAATATGCGCCTTGAACAGCTTCAGTTTGTTGATGAACGCAAACACACTTTTCACCAGGTCAGGCAGCATTTTCAACTTACCCTGCAGGGTCAGGTTCAGTCTGTCCAAGTGACACAGCATGTCGACCAAAAAGGCCTGATCCATAATCCATTTGAGATCCGAGAGCTCGGGATAGTCCTTGTCCTTCTCCTCCATGAACAGTTTCACAGCATCCAAAAGCTCAAAAAAGCGAGATAGTACCTTACCTTTCGACGGCCACCTCACAGTGCAGTGCAGTGGAAGGTCACCTGGAAGCCCTTGGTCCAGCTCAGCAATAAGATTCCCGAAGTGCTTGTGGGTAAGTGCATGTGTGCGGATGTGGTTGACGATTTCCATCACGGGCTTCATGACGTTGTCTAAATTCAATGATTTAGACACGAGTTGCTCCCAGTGGAAATTCCAAAACTCGGGAAATGTTTCGTCAGCTTTGCACAGCCCCACAAGCCCATTCACAGATCCGATAATCTTGCACTTTCTGTTTTAAAATGACATGAATGTTTGTGCCACTGCTTAATAACTGTTTAATAAATACAGTTTTGCTAAATTGACTTAGTAGTGATTTCCCTCTTTGGATGAAATGAGCATATATTAATGCAGTATGAAGAAGAATGTTTTAATGTAGACACATAGAATCATCATACTGCTGTGATTATATGCACCAAGTGTTAATTCAAGGCTAAGGCAAAATATCGAGATATATATCGTGTATCGTGACATGGCCAAAAAATATTGAGATATTAATAAAAGGCCATATCGCCCAGCCCTAATTTGAATATCTTTTTACTAATAAAAGCAACAATCAGCACCGCACTAAAATGAACTTGATACCAAATAGGACAGCAGACAGACGTCACACGTTACCTAAAAACAGGCACCGCCTTTTAAAGGCCTACTGAAATGATTTTTTTTTATTTAAACGGGAATAGCAGATCCATTCTATGTGTCATACTTGATCATTTCGCGATATTGCCATATTTTTGCTGAAAGGATTTAATAGAGAAAATCGACGATAAAGTTCGCAACTTTTGCTCGCTGATAAAAAAAAAGCCTTGCCTGTACCGGAAGTAGCGTGACGTCACAGGAGCTAGTATTCCTCACAATTCCCCGTTGTTTACAATGGAGCGAGAGAGATTCGGACCGAGAAAGTGACGATTACCCCATTAATTTGAGCGAGGATGAAAGATTCGTAGATGAGGAACGTTACAGTGAAGGACTTGAGAGGCAGTGATGGACGTATCTTTTTTCGCTCTGACCGTAACTTAGGTCCAAGCTGGCTCATTGGATTCCACACTCTCCTTTTTCTATTGTGGATCACGGATTTGTATTTTAAACCACCTCGGATACTATATCCTCTTGAAAATGAGAGTCGAGAACGCGAAATGGACATTCAGTGCCTTTTATCTCCACAACAATACATCGGCGAGATGCTTTAGCTACGAGCTAACGTGATAGCATCGTGCTTTAACTGCATATAGAAACAAAAAAAATAAACCCCTGACTTGAAGGATAGATAGAAAATCAACAATACTATTAAACCGTGGACATGTAAATACACGGTTAATGCTTTCCAGGCTGGTGAAGGTTAACAATGCTGTGCTAACGACGCCATTGAAGCTAACTTAGCAACTTAGCAACCGGACCGCACAGAGCTATGCTAAAAACATTAGCTCTCCACCTACGCCAGCCAGCCCTCATTTGCTCATCAACACCCGTGCTCACCTGCGTTCCAGCGATCGGCAGAAGGACGAAGGACTTCTTTTTTTTCTTCTTTTTTTTTTCTTTTTTTTTTTTTTTTTTTTTATAATGTCCTGCCCAGCTTCTCGGGCAAATCATATAGCAGATGTAGATGCCCATATCGGCTGTTCAGATTTACTTTACAAAAGAGAAGTGTAGGATACTTCTCTTGTTGCCTTACTTGTATTTTGACTTTATTAAATGTATTTATATTATCATTTGGTGCAGCCGGGCCGGAGCAGGAGGGGATAGAAAGAGAGAAAAAGGAAGACAGAGGGGGGAATTGTGGGGACAAGAGGGGGATTAGACAGAGAGACAAAAACAACAACAGCAAACACAACAACAACAACAACAATAACAGAGCAACATCAGCAAATACGACATGTACAAATATGATGGTAAAAGTAATAGCAAATAAGCATTTAGCGAAAATAAAAAAATAATACAGAAATGACAATGAGCATTATTACACTAAAAATGGAGCAATATGAATACCAATAGAAATAGAGCTATTGATAATAAACAATACCAATACTTTACCTTTATTATCAACAATACAATTGTTCAAATGCAACAATACATATACGTAATGATAACTTGAGATACGAAAGAATGCAGAAACGAAGGACTTCACCCGATGCGTTTGGCGGCCCGGAGACGTAGGAAGTCAAGGTGAGGTCGGCGGCTAGCACGTCTGCTCTCCAACAAAGTCCTCCTGGTTGTGTTGCTGTAGTCTGCTGCTAATACACCGATCCCACCTACAACTGTCTTCTTTGCAGCCTTCATTGTTCACTAAACAAATTGCAAAAGATGTCCAGAATACTGTGGAATTATGAAATGAAAACAGAGCTTTTTGTATAGGATTCTACGGGGTACCATAACTTCCGTTACTCTGACTTTGTCACGAGCATACGTCATCATACCGCGACGTTTCAGCCGGATATTTCCCGGGAAATTTTAAATGTCACTTTATAAGTTAACCCGGCCGTATTGGCATGTGTTGCAATGTTAAGATTTCATCATTGATATATAAACTATCAGACTGCGTGGTCGGTAGTAGTGGGTTTCAGTAGGCCCTTAAAGGCACATACACACACTCTGGTCTCATGAAACATCCCAACTGCATATGCCAGATATTTGAAGGGGTTTTTTTGTTCTTTTTTTAAGTAACACAATAACCACTTCTCCTAGTAATTAATTACATTTATTAAGGAGTAATTCCGTTAGAAATGCAATTACTTTCTTTGGCAAAGTAAGGAGTAACTATAATTAATTACTTTTAAAAAAGTTATTTTCTAAACACTGTTCTCAAGCTCCACCTATTAGTCTTACTGCTACAACAAATACTTTATTATGACGTTTAATTGTTGTGTACGTTAAATATGAAAAATCACAAATCCGAATGATATGTACAGTCCAGAATTAGGAAAGAATATGATTGGAAAATTCAGGAGAAAAAGCTAAATATTTGTTATAAGTATTAAGTATCCAAGCATTTGATGCTTACACAAAAGGTGGTTTAGTACTTAATGTAATGTTTATTGAAGTTGCTCACCAGGGTAACAAGCTTATTTTGCTCTTTACAGTAAACGGAAGTAGAGTATGTGCTTTACAAATAAATTCAAAATCTAATACAAAATATATCACAGTTAAGGAACCTCACACTCTTCAATGAGAGAACAGGCACGCACATGTGCACACACACATACACACACACACACACGCTAGAGAGAGTAAGTAGATACACAAGAGAGGTTGAAGTGTGTTTTACATCAGTGCACTCTGCAAATTGTTCACTGAGAAGCGCTGAGCCTTTAAGCTCAATTCATTAGATTCTCCTACTTTGCCTGTCAATCTTAACGTATTTACCAATCCACCTTATTAGTTACACCCCCCAATCCCCACAAACTTCTCTTGACCCAAGGGACATTGAATTTTTTAACAAATTCACCGTCTTTCCTGATTTAAATTTGCTTCTTAACCACCGAACTTCTCAAATATGACTTTTTGATTATTTATTTTCATGAGTAAAATCGACATTTCTGTGGCGAGCCACAGTGATAACATGTCTCAGCTTGATCTACTTCAAACAGCAACCTTTTACACAAAATAAGTAGTTCAAAAGCACTGATATTTGTGTGATCGCTCTAAACCGTTTTTTACAAATGTTTTTAACATGCAAATATGTTCAAACATAAATGAATGCGTAAGATGGACAAACACTTTTCAAGCGTAAAACATACACGGAGAATGTATGTAACGGACAAATAGGGAAGCCTTTGATGGTATTTCTTTGCGTATTTTTCGGACTATCGAGCGCACCAGTATATAAGCTGCACCCACTTAAATTCAGAAGGAAAAAATATTTTTCCATTTATTGGCCGTACTCAGACCCAGCTGCAGAAAAACATTTCAAGGGGGGGGGCATACATTTTCTTAGGGGGGCCCCTGCCAAAAACAGTTTCCCGCCTCGGGAGCGCATGTACTTGTCAAGGCTGCACTGCTGGGTCGTTGTCTGTCCACAACTGATTACTACGTGTACGGCAAACACTTTATAGTTGTCGTAAGGATATGTGTTTGAAATTATTCAAGCTTTTATCGTGTCCGATAAATTAAGATTAAGATTAAAGTACCAATGATTGTCATGAAAGAGTTGGCCATTTTTATGGTTTTAATGAGATTGTAAAGGACTGTTGTTAATCCGGTGTTGATGTGCTAAAACCTCTTTCTTGTTTAGAAGTATGTACAATGTTAACTGTTCTTTGTTAATAAATACAATAAACATGAATAAAGTGTTTGGATGTATTCATTACATCACCGTATTATTGGTTGCCAAAAAGGGATTGAAAGTAATATTTTGATCTTGACACATCTGATCTGTGCATACATTACTAGAATAACCTCAGGAGATGTATGTGGCTGAGCCGCATCAGAGTGGTCAAGGAGCCGCATGCGGCTCCGGAGCCGCGGGTTGCCGACCCCTGGTTTAGTAAGTAAACATTGTGTTAGTTATCCGTTTTGGGTTAGTTGCTGAAAACCAGTAACTAGTTACAGTTACTAGTTACATTATTTCAAAAGTAACTCAGTTACTTACACCAAAAAGTAATGCGTTACTGTGAAAAGTAACTATTTAGTTACTTCTTTTTTTTTAAAGCTCCCATTAATGCCCTTTTAGCCTTCATTTCAGTACTGTTATTGCACTGGAGAATAATACAATCTGTTGATCAACTCAACATTAATTTGCATCACAGAACTCTGCTAAGCAATGTGGTCTACATACAATACACAAAGACAAAGATATGTTTCAAAGGGTCAATTTATTTCAGGCCAGAACAAATTGACAAAACTATTTTAAATAGCTGCAACATAACATACATAAGTAACAAACAGCATAGTAACAACATAGCTGTAAACCTGGCTTCACCTAAGGAAGGCACACGTGACATACACAAAGCCTAACCAGGTAGATTTGAATTGTTGTTTTGGGCAGTAGACGGGATCTTTGATCCAAGACACAACTTACATTTAACTATAATGTTCTTTTCTTTGTGCTCGACAAAAGAAAAGAAGTGAGAATATCTCATACTTGCCAACCCTCCCAAATTTCAGTGCCTCTCCCCGGGACAACCATTCTCCCGAATTTCTCCCGATTTCCAGCCGGACTTAAGGCACGCCCCCTCCAGGTCCGTGCGGACCTGAGTGAGGACAGCCTATCGTCACGTCCGCTTGGCCAACCAAAAACTAACCACAGAAAACTATACCGTAAAGCAGACCTGGGCATTCTGCGGCCCACGGGCCGCATCCGGCCCTTTGTACGTCCCTGTCCGGCCCGCGTGAGGCCAATGATAAATTACAAAATAAATTTAAAAAAGTATTTATCTCGAGTGTGCAATACAACGGTGCTGCTTTTGTTTTGAAAAGCGTTATTTGTATGACTTCCGTGTGGACGTATGCTCGTGCGAGCAGCGGCAATCACAAATTACAAAATACATTTTAAAAAAACATCTATGTCGTGCGTGCAATACAACTGTGCTGCTTTTATTTTGAAAAGTGTTATTTATGGGCGGTCCGCCCGGTTATCCCCGAGACGCTAAAATAAGAAAAGGTGATGACGAATGGCGTGTTTTCAACAAGACATGGACTGCCAAGTAAAGGTAAAGCCGTGTGCTTAATTTGTAGTACACATGTTGCTGTGTTTAAAGAATATAGTGTAACGACCTGCTGAAGTTGATGTTGTCTTCTTGAGTTGCGTAAATGAGGAGTGAGGATATGTGCGTGTGGAAGGAACGAGATAAGTTGAGCTGTGTTAGTATAGCTTGCTCAATAAAAGTTTAAAAAGAGCGTCAGACTTGGTGTGCACTTCTTCTGGACGCTACAATTGGTGGCAGATGTAAAACTTTGCACATACAGCGCTGCTTAATTGTGTGCGCAGCCTGCTACGTCATCGAGAGGTACGTGCCACGTGAGGAGCTCGCCGCAGAGAGAGAGAGAGAGAGAGAGAGAGAGAGAGAGAGGGGAAGGAGAGAGGCAGTGTCTACAGGTGCAGCTCACGCTGCTTGCCATGGGGGAATTCCGCCCTCAATGAAGACTCCCAGGTTTGATGGCAAGGCAAACTGGGAGGCATTTCATCCCACTTCTGACATCAATTGTAGAGTCCAGAAGAAGTGCACACCAAGTCTGACGCTCTTTTTAAACTTTTGTTGAGCAAGCTATACTAACACAGCTCAACTTATCTCGTTCTTTCCACACGCACAGCTATCCTCACTCCTCATTTCCGAAACAGCAACGCTTCCTCCTAAGTCGCCAATCACCTTACATGTGTGCTACGTTCACAACAAAGAGGATGCAGGATAAAGTGACAGAAATTGACATTTTTGCATGGTATTACACATCAGGAAGTGTTGTGTAAGAAAGTGTTAAAAATAAAACCATCAAAAGCCATCTGCTTTTGTATAAAGATAAGTTAAGCTAAATGAAAATATTATTATTTTTTATCTTACGGTATATCAAAAATAATTTAAGCAAAATTTAATTGAAATATTGTCGGTGTGGCCCTCCAGCAGTGCTCGGGTTGCTCATGCGGCCCCCGGTAAAAATGAATTGCCCAGCCCTGCCGTATAGTGTTCTGTGGTTACTTATTGATTGGCCAACGGTTTACGTTGTATTGCGCAACCCCCCCTCCCTTCCCCTCCCCACACCCACACCCACACCCAGGCACACACAGAGCGCGCCTCCGGCTTGTGACACAAGAGATTCAGAAGGACGACACTGCAGCGCTCCAATAAAACACACTCAGATCTTCTGTTTCTAGCCGATACTACATAAAAAATTACGTAAAATAACGCAGTAACGCATCATGTAGTAACGGTACCTGAGTTACTGAATATAAAAAATAACGCGTTAGATTATTAGTTACCGCCGAAACTAACGGCGTTATATTGTAAAACTTACAAACATTGCTTGGATTGATGAGTGAAGAACCATACGAATAGAAATGCTATCGACGACTAGTTGACGGAATGGCCTGTGTACTTCCGGTTAAAGGCACTAAACAGCAGAGGTGTGGACTCGAGTCACATGACTTGGACTCGAGTCAGACTCGAGTCATGAATTTGATGACTTTAGACTCGACTTGACAAAATGTAAAGAGACTTGCAACTCGACTTAGACTTTAACATCAATGACTTGTGACTTCACTTGGACTTGAGCCTTTTGACTTGACATGACTTGCTACTTTCCCCAAAACCCAAATCTTAAAAAGTTATTTGGGAGCGCTCCGTATCTTTCATTTTGTACGTGTCTGTCTGTCTATCAGCGTGTGTGCTGCGTGTCAGCGTGTGTGCTGTCAGTACAACAGCCAATCAAATTAGTTATACGTTGTTTTCATCACACAGCATTCATCCAATCAAATTGCAGGACAACCACCGAACAAGAGTTGTCAAACAATGCGGCAGAGAGAAACAATTACGCCAAAGTTGGTTTCGTTCGGGTATAAAAACTACGACTTGGTCAACAAAAAACGAATTGCGTATGCAAATCACGCAGTTCGAATATTACAGACGGAGACGCAACAACTTCCAACTTCCAACTTCGTTCGACATTTGAAGTTGCACAAAGAAGGGTAAGTTTTGAATGTAAGCTAACGTTTATTGGCTAAGTAACATGACTTTTATTTGCTGTGTAGTTAAATCAGTGAGGCTGTAAACTCACTGCTAACGTCATAACCATAGACATGTTTTAAGGGTACGCAGCATCGAGCGCTACTGCCTACTGGCGCAGACGAGACGCGGGGCCGCCATCTTGGAGTGGTGATCCGCTCCACTCAGTGCAATTCATTTGTCAGGAGCAATGAACTGTCAGCGCATTTAATTCATTTTACCTCACTGAATACCACTGATTTTCACGCGGTTTTTTGTCATACGTGTAGCTATGATAACGGACACATGTTTTGGCAAGTTTTATTATTCATAGTTTGCTTAACAGTAATATAATATTCTTATACGCTATAAGTGACCAGACGTCCGAGATCAAAACTGGGAATATAATCCCAGAGAAGGGGGAAAAAAACGGTAAACTATTTTTAAATTGAAGAAACAATATGATTAGGTTATATATACATGCGTATATCCTACATAAACAATGTATGAATACATTAGATATCTATATATCTTAGGGACCTATAGACTGTAACTCTGTTGCTGCAGCAGCAGAGAGTTTATTCTGTCTTGACACTTTGTATTGATATGTTGTATTACATTCTTCCCTTAAATGATCATGTTTACAGTGATTGTTATGTATGTATTTTTTATGTATGTCGCTTTGGATAAAAGCGTCTGCCAAATACTTAAACATATATAAACACCTGAAAGTCTTTATATCAGCTAAAACCACCAATTTGTTTCACTACATTCAGAACAAAACCAAATGCTGTTTTACCCAACAATGTTAGTATTTGAATATTGTTACTTAAAGACTTATTCCTGGTTACAATTATACTGTTAAGAAAGTATTGTCTTATATTTTGCCTAAAATGAGAATGCATCATAATCAGTGGCGGCTGGTGAATTTTGTTTTAGGTGGGGCTGAAAGTTTGTAAACCAAACCCCTGTAGGGGCGTCATCCTCCAACAGAAGATTTATTTGTGATTTTCACATACAAATATTGAAGATCTTTGCTCCTTCTCAACTCTGTGGTAATGTTATTTTCATAAAATACAACCAATAGTATGTTAATGTTTGTTTTTGCAAATGTGTTTATTCTGTAAAGGAATGAGTTAAATGTTTAAAATTGTTTAAACTATTAAAATTACTGTTAATAGTGCTATTATGAATTGCAATGTCAGCACTATTTTTTTTCTTGCAATTTCAAATGCACTTGTTTTAATAAATAAATACAGCATTTTAAAAGCATACACAATCTGTGTAAAAATATTAGTCTGTGGTTAAAAGGACTTGAAAGGACTCGAAACTCAAAATGCAGGACTTGGGACTCGACTTGAGACTTTCCAGTCTCGACTTTGGACTTGACTCGGGACTTGCCTGTCTTGACTCGGGACTTGACTCGAGACTTGAGGGCAAAGACTTGAGACTTACTTGTGACTTGCAAAGCAATGACTTGGTCCCACCTCTGCTAAACAGAAGCAAATACTGTTGCCGTTCAACTGCAGCATTTGCAGTGAGCAAACTCATCTAAAAGATGGTGTCGTAGCTGAAACAATAACACATCTTTTCAGAGTCTCTGTGAATGTTTTATGAAATCTACTTGACTGCAAAACATTATGGCCGATAGTGAAGAATCATCTATAAATTAGCCGCACCGTTTTAGAAGTCGCAGGGTTCAAAGCTTAGGAAAAAAGTAGCAGATTATAGTCCAGAATTTATGGTAACTATTACTTTTATTAATTATAATTAAGTACAGTAATTTGACACATAGTTCTGAATATGTGCTTTTACCGCCATCTACGTCTACTTAAGTCTGTGTAGTATAAAATGAGTAAAACATCAATAGAGTATTTTGTTTTCCAATTTTTTTCTGCAATCCTGTTCTTTTTAAAGTGAAGGTTACAATGAATACTTAAACATTTATAACAAATCCATAAAATCATAAGTTGATTTTAATGTTAGCCTCAAAACAAAACATTGCAACTTTTGACACATCTTTCCTCAGAAGCTGCCGCAAATTCCGGTAATTTAGGCCACAACGATCAAAAAACTAATTCCAGTGAAATCCTGGAGAGACTGATAAATCCACTGCTGTGAAATAAAGTACAATAGTGTGACTGAGAAGCTGAAATATATGAAACTGTCACATAAGAGGACCCAAATAAAACAATCCAATGTCCATAAACAATATTGGGTACATATCTGCCTTCTTAGTAATTGAACTTTTATTTGGTGCATATGTTGTGTAGCTGAAACAGTCAAAACAGTTGAAGGGTAAAACTTTGATGGTGCCCTGGAGGCAGATTGGTGATCTCATTGGTCACATGTTTACATTTTAACAGAAATGATTGAATTTGTTCATGCACTTATTTGCTGGCCCAGAAGGAATCAGAAACACAACACTTCCTTGTGTTCACCCTGCATTGCACACTTCCTCTACCCTTTTCACAGTAATTCAAACTCAAAGGCCATCAGGCTGACTGCACCCATCACATGCTTTTAACGTTGCCGTGGTGACGGAGGGAGGAAAGTGCACGGCCGGCTGAGAGGGGCAAGCTCTGACGGCAAGCAAGGTTGCACAATTTGATCTGTGAATTCTACTAAATTAAACTGCTCATTTTCATGCACGCTGTCAGCTGTTGTTAACGTGATCTTACTGCTAACACACATATGCACAAGCATTAACACACACACACACGCACACACAGTGAGGGTTGTCTGGTTTGATAGAAACTTATTCCGCTCAAAAATTAATCCGCAGCCAAAGATTAACATTTAACAAAAATATCTGAGGGACAAAGTGTGGAAGCAACATTAAAGCAGACATGATTAGTATAAATATATATATGTAAAAACAGTATATATATATATATATATATATATATATATATATATATATATATATATATATATATATATATATATATATATATATATATATATATATATATATATATATACGAAGGGAATAAGCGGTAGAAAATGGATGGATGGATGGATGGATTTTTTTTTTTTTTTTTTTTCATAGCCGCCGATAAAACCACAAACTTCTACAGAATGGACATACCAGAACATAACACTTTACTGGACAGAAGCATCACCAAATCATACAAAAAAGCACAACCCAACACTTTACAGAACATCCACCTGGAAAATAAACGGATCGCGGCTGAACTGGATATTGAGAACAGGGTGGACGCCACAGCCAGCAAGGAAGCCTTCATCACATTGAAGGACCACAAACCCAACTTCGCAAATAACCCATCATGCCGACTAATAAACCCAACTAAATCCGAAATAGGAAAAATCAGCAAAATAATCCTGGACAGAGTCAACACAAAAATCACGGACAAAACACCAATCAACCAATGGAAAAATACAGCAGCAGTAATCAAATGGTTTAACAACATCCAAGACAAACAACAGCACAACTTTATCTCCTTCGATATCGAAGAATTTTACCCTTCCATCACGCAAGACCTACTGACTCAAGCACTAGACTTCGCCTCGGACTACGACTCAATCACAGGCAACGAAAAAAACATCATCATCCACGCAAAGAACTCCATACTCATCCGCAACAGTACACCGTGGCAAAAAAAGAACAATTCAACATTTGACATTACTATGGGGAGTTTTGACGGAGCAGAAACGTGTGAACTCGTTGGGAGTTTCCTCCTCTCCCAGCTCGCTAGCCTCAACCCTAACCTTGGTATTTACCGTGACGACGGACTGGCAGTGTGTCGCGCCTCGCCAAGGAGCAGCGAGAATACCAAGAAGCGCATATGCCAAATCTTCAAAGAGAACGGCCTACGGATCACGATTGAAGCCAACAAGCAAACCGTTGACTTCATCGACGTCACTTTCAACCTGAGAAATAACAGCTACCAACCATTCACAAAATCCAACACAACACTCCAATACGTGCACCATGACAGCAACCACCCACCCACCACCACAAAAAGAATACCTACCGGAATTAATAAAAGGCTATCGATGCTGTCATCTAGCAAAGCTGAATTCGACCAAGCAACCCCTCGTACCAAAAAGCACTCAATGAAAGCGGATACAACTTCACCCTCACCTATGAACCCACACCAGGAAACCAAACAAAAAAGAGCAGAAAACGAAACAACATTATCTGGTACAACCCCCCCATACAGCAAAAACGTCTCAACTAATATTGGCCACAAATTCCTCACCCTGATCGACAAACACTTCCCCAAAGGCAGCACCCTAAGAAAAGTATTCAACAAGAACAGCATTAAATTGAGCTACAGCTGTATGAACAATATACGACAAATTATTTCAAATCACAACAAAGCAATTGCAAAGGGGCGGTCTGCCCCTAGACCAGTGTTTCTCAAAGTGTGGGGCGCGCCCCACTGGTGGGGAATAGAGACATGACAGGTGGGGCACGAGGAACGGGAGGAAATTTCACTTTTATTTTTTTTATTTTTTTATTATTATATTCTTTGATTTTTTTTATTTTTATTATGCTTTCATTTTCTATACACACTGGAAATCACTTTGTGATTCTGTCTGTGAAATCCGCTATATAGATAAATGTAAATTACTTATTTTTCCTGTATGCTTTACATTTCTAGGTAGGAGCGAAAGTTTGACAGACAGCAACAGTAACTAATGGGGGCGGGGCTAAGCGGAAGCTTTGTGAATTGCGAGTCACTGTGCGAGGATTTGCTGTTTTGCAAATACATAAAAAATAGAGCCACTGCTAATGAGCTGTTCAAGATAATGGACAGTTTCCTCAAAGAACACGACCTTAAATGGGAAAAAGTGTGTGGGCTTTTGCTCTGATGGCGCGCATGGCAAAGTCAAGAAACGGGCTGCAGGCTCTAATGAAGAGGGTTGCGCCAAATGCGCATTGGACACAATGTGTCATTCACCGGGAAACACTCGCGTCAAGGCAGCTCAGCCCCGAATTCAATGAGGTCTTAACAGTGGCAGTGTCAAGCCTGCAACCCCGATTTCAAAAGCTGTGCAGTGCAAAACAGGCTCATTGCAGCCACTAATGCTGGAGTACTGTAAAACTCATGTTCACTTGCCCTGTCCTCCTTTTTTTGGCAAAGATTGCAAAGTGGCACTTTTATTTTCATTTATTATTGAACTTGATGCAAGTTATTTGATTTATTATTGAACTTGATGCAAGTTATAACACTTTTATTTGATTTATTATTAAACTTGATGCAAGTTATAACACTTTTTTTGATTTATTATTGAACTTGATGCAAGTTATAACACTTTTGTTTTATTTATTATTGAACTTGATGCAAGTTATAACACTTTTATTTGATTTATTATTGAACTTGATGCAAGTTATAACACTTTTTTTGATTTATTATTGAACTTGATGCAAGTTATAACACTTTTGTTTTATTTATTATTGAACTTGGACGGCGTGGCGAAGTTGATAGAGTGGCTGTGCCAGCAATCGGAGTGTTGCTGGTTACTGGGGTTCAATTCCCACCTTCTACCTTCCTAGTCACGTCCGTTGTGTCCTTAGGCAAGACACTTCACCCTTTGCCTCTGATGGCTGCTGGTTAGCGCCTTGCATCGCAGTTCCCGCCATCAGTGTGTGAATGTGTGTGTGAATGGGTAAATGTGGAAATACTGTCAAAGCGTTTTGAGTACCTTGAAGGTAGAAAAGCGCTATACAAGTATAACCCATTTATCATTTATATTTATAACTTGATGCAAGTTATAACACTTTTGTTTTATTTATTATTGAACTTGATGCAAGTTATTTGATTTATTATTGAACTTGATGCAAGTTATAACACTTTTATTTGATTTATTATTGAACTTGATGCAAGTTATAACACTTTTATTTGATTTATTATTGAACTTGATGCAAGTTATAACACTTTTTTTGATTTATTATTGAACTTGATGCAAGTTATAACACTTTTGTTTTATTTATTATTGAATTGATGCAAGTTATTTTATTTGATATTGAACTTGATGCAAGTTATACCACAGCTGCACAGTTATTTTATTTATTATTGAACTTGATTTTATTTTATGTTATTGAGTTTGAATGTATAAAACTTGATGTTACTTGATGTTCGATACATTTGAAAATGTTAAGCTTGGCATTAGCGTTCTGTTGGGGCGATGGGGGCAGGTGGGGCTTGAAAACTCCCCCTTGTCCAAAGTGGGGGATGACAAAAAAGGTTTGAGAACCACTGCCCTAGACAGAGCAACTCCAAAACCAACAAAGGCTGCAACTGTCGCAAGAAACCTGATTTTCCTCTCAACGGGGGGTGCTTACAAACATCAGTCGTTTACCAATCAAAGGTAACACGCAAGGACATTAACACATCTGACACGTATGCAGGATTAACCGAGGGAGAGTTCAAAGCCAGATGGAACAATCACAAGGCTTCTTTCAGGAACCAAAGCCTGCGGAATACTACAGAACTCAGCAAGCACATTTGGGACCTCAAAGACAATAATGTTGAATATTCAATAACATGGCAAATTCTTGCATTCAGCACACCTTACAACGGTGATAATAAAAGATGCAACCTATGCTTAAAAGAGAAACTGTTTATTATATACCGCCCAGACCTGTCATCCCTCAACAAGCGCAGCAAAATTGTATCAGGATGCCGTCACAGACGGAAACACCTCCTAGGTAACACATGAGCCAATCACCACTCCCCTACGCCTGCCTGTACCTACCCGTTCTGTGCCCTATACAAACCATGGTGTGTGAATGCTTCTATTAAAACCTCCTGATGATTGAGGGAACCCCTCATGAAACAGTCCTGTAGAGATAAAGTAGTCTTGTGATTTTTTTTCCCCCACACATACAGTACATATATTGCGCTCTACCAAGGTATATATATATATATAAACATATATATATATATATATACAGTCACGATCAAAAGTTTACATACACTTGTAAAGAACATAATGTCATGGCTGTCTTGAGTTTCCAGTACTTTCTACAACTCTTGTTTTTTTGTGATAGAGTGATTGGAGCACATATTTGTTGGTCACAAAAAACATTCATGAAAGTTGGTTCTTTTATGCATTTATTATGGGTCTACTGAAAATGTGACCAAATCTGCTGGGTCAAAAGTATACATACAGCAATGTTAATATTTGGTTACATGTCCCTTGGCAAGTTTCACTGCAATAAGGCGCTTTTGGTAGCCATCCACAAGCTTCTGGCAAGCTTGTGGTTGAATTTTTGACCACTCCTCTCGACAAAATTGGTGCAGTTCAGCTAAATTTGTTGGTTTTCTGACATGGACTTGTTTCTTCAGCATTGTCCACACGTTTAAGTCAGGACATTGGGAAGGTCATTCTAAAACCTTAATTCTAGCCTGATTTAGCCATTCCTTTACCACTTTTGACGTGTGTTTGGGGTCATTGTCCTGTTGGAATACCCAGCTGCGCCCAAGACCCAACCTCCGGGCTGATGATTTTAGGTTGTCCTGAAGAATTTGGAGGTAATCCCCATTTAAAACACCAGTTCCATTGGCAGCAAAACAGGCCCAGAGCATATTACTACCACCAACATGCTCGACGGTGGGTATGGTGTTCCTGGGATTAAAGGCCTCACCTTTTCTCCTCCAAACATATTGCTGGGTATTGTGGTCAAACAGCTCAATTTTTGTTTGTTGCAGTATATTTTACGCTTCAAAGGTTTTTGTCCATCTTAAACATTAATTTATGTTCCAACACATTTTTACCCGTACATTAAGAGCATTTGTGAACTGTTGAGAAGATCTATGGCGCTAATTTATGTTGGTAAATGAGAGACAATGAGAGATTATTATCACACATCAACATCTCTAAATGTAAACTTTTGACCACGACTTTATATCTACAAAGTCTCCAAGGCAGAAGCATACTAAAAAGTATGTAGTAACAAACGTGTCCGCATCATTCAACTTACTGTGTCATGAGCGTAAGTTCATGAATTATTGTAACCACCAGGTGTGGGCAAAAAAACTATTACCACTGCAATTCAACTTTAAAAGGATGTTGGCAACTTGCTCACAGTTACTAACTCTGTCTCGTCAACACGTACGCGCAGGGAGCGCGTGCACACATACAAAAACAGTCCAAGAGAGGCAACTAAGAATTTGCAGTCATGTTGTTGTGATACTAAAAAATGCATTCAATGATAGCTAACGCTAATTATCCAAATTGCTATCATTAGCTAACAGCACCCAAAGCTAATGCACGTGCATGTGTTACGTACGTAAGTACGTAGTTAGAGGGATGATATAACGCTTACAATACTTTGGAAATTTAGCACCCTCTGGGCATCTATGTGAATGTTGCAAACAGCCCCTTTAAAGAAAACATAAGTTTGTTCCAGATTGTTAACAATAAAGAGCGATTCCCAGGCAGCGTGAAAGAAGCAGGTTGCATTTGTGAGGTGGTAAATGTACAATAACTTGTACTTGTGGTATTTTCTTTCTGCAGCTCTCACCTGCAGCATGAATTGGCTCTGAAATATTACCCATTATTTCTCCTTGCTTGCTCTTTTTTCATACTCGTCAATGAATGCTTTATAAAATAGATATGTAACATTTAACTTATGACTTTTGTGTCAGGAGCCAATGATTAAAAATTCAAAGACAGATGATTATGTAAAACAATACTTTTGCGTTTGCATACACGAATTGTGATTGCACACACGCACGCACACACACACACACACACACACACACACACTCACACACACAAGCTATTAGCCTGGAACAAGAAGCATAATATAATATGAAAGTCAGAGAAAAAAATTATTTCATCTCATACTAACCCATGATAAAAAAACTTAAATAACAAAACCCAAAACCAGTGAAGTTGGCACGTTGTGTAATTCGTTAACAGAATACAATGATTTGCATATCCTTTTTAACTTACATTCAATTGAATTCACTGCAAAGACAAGATATTTAATGTTCGAACTGAGAAACTTCTTTTTTTTGTGTGCAAATAATCATTAACTTAGAATTTAATGGCAGCAACACATTGCAAAAAAGTTGGCACAGGAGCATTTTTACCACTGTGTTACTTGGCCTTTCCTTTTAACAACACTCAGTAAACGTTCGAGAACTGAGGACACCAATTTTTGAAGCTTCTCAGGTGGAATTATTTCCCCTTCTTGCTCGATGTACAGCTTAATTTGTTCAACAGTCCGGGGTCTCAGTTGTGGTATTTTAGGCTTCATAATGCGCCACACATTTTCAATGGGAGACAGGTCTGGACTACAGGCAGGCCAGTCTAGTACCCGCACTCTTTTACTACGAAGCCACGCTGTTGTAACACGTGCAGAATGTGACTTGGCATTGTCTTGCTGAAATAATCAGGGGCGTCCATAAAAAAGACATTGCTTGGATGGCAACATATGTTGCTCCAAAACCTGTATGTACCTTTCAGCATTAATGGTGCCTTCACAGATGTGTAAGTTACCCATGTCTTGGGCACTAAAACACCCCCATACAATCACAGATGCTGGCTTTTGAACTTTGCGCCTATAACAATCCGGATGTTTCTTTTCCTCGTTGGTCCGGAGGACACAACGTCCATAGTTTCCAAAAACAATTTGAAATGTGGACTCTTCAGACCACAGAACACTTTTCGACTTTGCATCAGTCCATCTTAGATGAGCTCAGGCCCAGCGAAACCGGCGGGGTTTCTGGGTGTTGTTGATAAATGGCTTTCTCTTTGCATAGTGGAGTTTTAACTTGCACTTACGAACTGTAGTTACTGACAGTGTTTTTCTGAAGTGTTCCTGAACCCATGTGGTGAAATCCTTTACACACTGATGTGTGCATAAATAATAAATAAATGAAAATGTGTAAAAGCTGTAAGGTATATTATATATAACTACACAACACTACAGCCAATGTACAGAGATGTCCTGGATGAAAAGCAACGTATCTCATCCAACCTGATGAAGGTTGAGAGGTGCTGCAAAGAGGAATGGGAGAAACTGCCCAAAGATAGTTGTGTCAAGCTTGTGGCATCTTATTCAAGTTAAAGTACCAATGATTGTCACACACATTGATTGATTGATTGATTGATTGATTGAGACTTTTATTAGTAGGTTGCACAGTGAAGTACATATTCCGTACAATTGACCACTAAATGGTAACACCCGAATACGTTTTCGGGGTCCACTTAAATTGATTCATGATACAGATATATACTATCATATATACTATCATCATAATACAGTCATCACACAAGATAATCACATTGAATTATTTACATTATTTACAATCAGGGGTGTGGAGGGGGGGGGGGTGTGGGGGGGGGGATATGGACATCAAGTAGTGGACATAGAGAGAGAGAGAAAGGTGTGGTGAAATTAACATCTGCATTTGACCCATTCACTTGTTCCACCTACTGGGAGGTGAGGGGAGCAGTGAGCAGCAGCAGTGAGCAGCAGCGGTGGCCGCGCTCGGGAATCATTTTGTTGATTTAACCCCCAATTCCAACCCTTGATGCTGAGTGCCAAGCAAAAAGACATGAGACTGTAATTGCTGCCAAAGGTGCATCAACAAAGTACTGAACAACGGCTATGAATACGTATGTACATGTGCTTTGTTTTACAGTTTTATATTTTAAATACATTTGCAAAATACATTTTAAAAAATTATTCACATTGTCATTGTGGAGTATTGCCTGTAAAATTTTGAGAGCAAAAATGAATTTATTCCATTTTGGAATAAGGCTTCAACATAACAAAATGTGGGAATCAATCAAACAATATTTTATCTCCTTTTAAATCTGGTTTTAGAAAACAGCACAGTACTATTACAGCTGCACTTACGGGCTTGAATTATTTAATCGAGGCTGTAGACGGCAAAAGATATTGTGTCGCTCGTTTTATTGATTTGTCAAAAGCATACGACACAGTAGACCACAGTCTGTTAATTCAAGCCCGTCATTACATTGGATTATCTAAAAATGCAGCTGCTTGGTTCACAGACGATGTTTGCAGCAGAACACAACATGTACAGGTGGCTGGGACCACCTCTTCATTACTGGACATTACCAAAGGAGTTCCGCAAGGCTCAGTGTTGGAGCCCATTTTATTTTCCATCTACATAAATAATCTTTATTTATGTCTGCTGACATGCAAGCAGAGTAGTACATTTTTGTAAAAAGCTTTTATAATTGTAAAGGAAAATGTTTTATCAACTGATTGCAATAATGTAAATTTGTTTTAACTATTAAATGAACCAAAAATATGACTTATCTTATCTTTGTGAAAATATTGGACACAGTGTGTTGTCAAGCTTATGAGATGCGATGCAAGTGTAAGCCACTGTGACACTATTGTTCTTTTTTATTTTATTTTTTATAAATGTCTAATGATAATGTCAATGAGGGATTTTTAATCACTGCTATGTTGAAATTGTAACTAATATTGATACTGTTGTTGATAATATTCATTTTTGTTTCACTACTTTTGGTTTGTTCTGTGTCGTGTTTGTGTCTCCTCTCAATTGCTCTGTTTATTGCAGTTCTGAGTGTTGCTGGGTCAGGTTTGGTTTTGGAAATGTATTGTATTGTTATGGTATTGCTGTGTATTGTTTTGTTGGATTGATTAATTAAAAAATAATAATAATAATAGTAATTTAAAAACAAAAAAATCGATTTTAAAAAAAATGAGAATCGATTCCGAATCGCACGTGAGAATCGCGATTCGAATTCTAATCGATTTTTTCCCACACCCCTAATATATGTATATATATGCGATTCGAATTCTAATCGATTTTTTCCCACACCCCTAATATATGTATATATATATATATATATATATATATATATATATATATATGTATATATATATATATATATATATATATATATATATATATATATATATATATATATATATATATATGTATATATATATATATATATATATATATATATATATATATATATATATATATATATATATATATATATATATATATATATATATATATATATATATATATATATGTACTTATAAGGGCACACCCATCTGAATGCCCCTCCCCCACTCTGCTGAGGAGGTTAAACTCTGCGCTGCTCTCTACTTCACTCCTGTCAGCTCAAAGATACAAATTATGTTAAATGCTTTCATTAATTTTTATAATTTATCTTTTGTCCTTTTCATTAATATTTATAGTTATTTGGTTTTGTTTTACTGAATTTGAATGTGTCACTCTCCTTTAATAAAAGTGTTTCGTGTATAAAACAGAATATTTGGATTGAGATTGTTTCTACTCCTAATACTACTACGAGCAGCTCTTTGGTGGCGTTAGTAAAAGCGCAGAAAGGTTAGAGGTCATCATGAAGACAGCCAAGCAAGCGTGCAAAAAGTTTCTTGGACAAATAATATTTGTATTGCACTTTACATTTGAACAAATCTCAAAGTGCTAGTAACAACAAGCACTTTAGTTTTCAATCTTTTTTGTGACCACAAAGTAAAAAATTCCATTATGTAAAAACATTTATAAAAATATAACAAATACATATTCAAAAATGAATAACATTTCTGTCTTTAACTGATTTTATAAAATATTATTGAAAATATTTGACATTCTTCTGTGGAGCTACACTGCCCCCTGCTGGTCAACATTAGACCGCACTGCACAACTTTGTCGAGCACCACTTGATTAAATTGATTAATTGAAACTTGTATTAGTAGATTGCACAGTACAGTACATATTCCGTACAATTGACCACTAAATGGTAACACCCGAATAAGTTTTTCAACTTGTTTAAGCCGGGGTCCACGTTAATCAATTCATGGTGAAGACCTTTATCAAAAACATGGATTAATAAATAAATCAATAGATGTGATAGTTTATTTTACAGGAAGCCTGAAAAGACGACAAACAAAAAAAATAATGTGAAAATATTGTATTAAAATAAAATATAATTAAAACAATTATTTTATTTATTACACGTTTTAGAAACATCTTAGTATTATTATAAATACACTAAAATTAAAAAAAAATCTTAATTGACACAATTCACTAAAAAGTCATCACCAACAAAAAACTTTTGAAAATTAAAAATCTAAAGTGACAAGCAGTAGAAAATGGATGGATGGATACATTTTCAACAGATTTTAACAATCACATTTTTACTTTAGTCAAGTCCACTTACACAAAGAATCACACCATCTCTCAGACGGTCTCGGTCCACTTGTTGTTTAGTCCAGTCCTTTTGGTCCTGGACTGAGTTCATTCACATCCGACCAAACAAAGCAGAGCAAACGCACTAAAGTTTGTTTTAGCCGGATCAAAATTGACAACCTCACCAAATAAACAACCTATACACTCAAAAATTTTTAAATGACAAAGTTACAAATATGTTAGATTTTGATGGATTCAAAATATTTTATGGATGAACAATTTAAAGATTTTTCCGTTTTAAGTACTACAAATGCAAAACAATATTTTAGAGATTAAAATGTTGCAAATATTTTATAATTTGATAGATTCAAGTTATTTAACAAATATTTCATAGTTGAACTTGTTAGCTGTATCGCAAATTTTTTGTAGACGAAAATGTTCAAAAATGTTTCAGATTTTATGGATAAAAAGATGTAATTTTATTGATGAAAACGTTTTAAAATGTAAATAATTTATAGATGAAAATGTAAAAAATATTTTATAGATGAAAATGTTAAACAAAAAAATAGTTTGTAGATTAAATGGTAAAATATTTTATAGGTGAAAATGTTAAAAAGTGAGCTACAAAGTTATGGAGAGTAGTTTTATATTCTATATGTTGCCAAGAAGATTCATTCTTCTAACGGCTGCCGACATTCATGGAGGATACCCACCCAAAGGTTGCTGAGCCACTCAGCAGACAGGACTTATGGCTTGAGTGTCCGCCCTGATATCGGTAGGTCGTGAGTTCAAACCCCTGCTGAGTCATACCAAAGACTATAAAAATGGGACTCATTACCTCCCTGCTTGGCACTCAGCATCAAGGGCTGGAATTGGGGGTTAAATCACCAAAATGATTCCCGGCCAACACTGCTGTTCACTGCTCCCCTCACCTCGCAGGGGGTGAACAAGGGGATGGGTCAAATGCAGAGGATAATTTTACCGCACCTAGTGTGTGTGTGACAATAATTGGAACTTTAACTTCAACACAATCAAAGTCTTCTGGAGGGTCGCCACTTGGCTGTTGTTCACTTGTTACTCATGAGCCACAAGCGAGTAGAAATGGACAGTCTACCTCATGGAAATATCAGGTTCAAGGTATTCTCCCAACAAGAAAGGACTCTTATTCGCAGTGAGAAGAGGCAACATCACTGCAGCAAACACCTGCTGCGTACGTAGTTCAGAGGTGGGTGGTGCTTCACTTCCGTGTTGAGATTACTGTTAAGGTGCAATGATAAAATAACATTTAGACTGTTACTGTGACTGATTTAGTAAGTAAGATGGGACAAAAGCTCAACAGAAATGAAAGACGGTCGGCAGGATGTCAAAATTAGACTTTTTTTTATTGCAAACAGTCGATCCAATATTAAAACATGTCAATACAATTCTCAAACCAATCGCACACTTTTTCTGCTTCAAAATAAAAGTTATACGCTAAACATCCGGTTTAACTACATTTACAAAATAAACATTACATTATGATCCTGCTTTGTCATTAGGGGTGGGCACCAGATCCGGTATTTTTTTGGCACCGACTTTTCCAATTGTGATACCGATGCAGATTATGCTCGCTATCAAGACCAGTGGCGGGAATACTTCCAATCTAAGGAAGCACCTGCTTAAACACAGGATTTTTCTCATGGCTGAAGAGTGCAGCCAAGTTGGATGTACAGCTGCAACTCCTGCATTTGGCACCTACTATATCAGAATACCTTAGCTTTGTATTTTAACTATCAATCGTTATCATAATCATCTCGGTTCCTTGTACTGTACTTTGTAATGTTAATGTGAAGTTGTTGCTTCACTTTCATTTGTAGTTTAATACTTTTGAAAAAAAAAATCTGGCTGGTTGAAATATTGTGTAAATTCTATTATAACATGTTCTGGTTGAGTCCTCAATTACAAAATGATTAGCAGGCTGAATATTACATTTGATTAATTTATAGAGAAGGTTAAAACATTGCCATGCAGCATGTAACATGTAATGTACAGAATATCAGAAGCATTCATTCAGGTAGAAATATCACAGATTACAGCTGGGATAGGCTCTAGCCCCCCATGGCCCCAAAAGGGACAAGCGGTAGAAATTGGATGGGTGGATATTACAAAAACATCTTTAAAAATGAAAGCATTATCATAACAATCAACATTTTGTGTTATTTATGCGCGACACTGTTATCTAAACATGAAAGCGTAGCTCCTCCTCTGAATGCAAGTGCTCTTAAAGCAGGAATAGAAATTCTGTATTTTTACAAAATAAACAATCTGGCAAGACACCAACACACAGTAGGCATTTGTTTTAATTGTCATTACATCATATTTTTCCTTTTTGTGTTGAGCTGTTTAAAAAAGCATAATGTTTAAAACACATTTATTTAAAGCAAATTAATTGTCCGTTCATGGGGTTACAACTTGAAAATTATTTGTCTAGTGTACACTTATTAATGATGAAAAATTATACATATCTGCGATTAAACGCAATTCATTTTGAGTTAACTATGAACAATGCGATTAATCACAAATAAACATTTTAAATATTTTGACAGCCTCAATAAAAACACATTTTGAATATAATTTCAAATAAAAGCAACACTATTATTCTATTATGATTTCATATTTACTCTTGTTTTAAAAAACTTCTTAATGGTTATAAATTGAGTATATGTTCATGGTGAAAACAACATATTCACACTTAAAATGATAACACAAATGAACACAACTCTATCATTTTCATTATTTAGTTTAGTTTGATTTCATTGATCATCAAATTTATGCTACAGACATTTGTTTTTTTTCACAATTACATTTCTTCAATGATGAAGTAATCATTTATTTGTATCATAACAATCACAATGTTCATGTTTAAGCTATGAAAATTACAACATTTATATTACATGTTTTTTATAAATTCTTTGTTGTTGTACATTTGACAAGAATGTTGTCGTTGAATCATAAAACGTAACAAAAGTATATTTTAAAAAACATGATGTCATGTTATTCAAGGTGAAATGTGAATAATTATCTATAAAACATAGAAAGTATTTAAAGAGACCATTGTGTCACCAAAATGTCATCTTTTAATTACACTGTTATTCTTGATGAATGTTGTAATAATAATTATATAAATGACAGTAAATTAAATGTTAGCATATGTTGTCTGAGAAGAATTACACAGTACAATGTTTACAATACTGCAGTATTTCTACTTGCACTTCAAAGTCACGCTGCAGCGATGGAGTCATTGTCCAAGTCTTTGCCCTGCGGCTGCAAAAAAAAACATATTAGAATAATATTAATATTGGTGTATTTCATCCCATTCAGCAGTAAATAAGTTATTTATTGTGTAGCAAAAATACCAACATAACAGTATAATTGGGTGAATGCCATAAAGTAATCACACAAGTATATTCTTAATTATTATAACCCCCTTTTTTCCCACATTTCACACGATTTAAACATTTTGCCATCAAAACATTCAACCTATTCCTTCTATTTTTTATGTACAAAAGATTCCCTGCTTTTTCCATAACACTTAAAAACTATTAAGAATTGTTACTACCATAAATTCCGAACTATAAGCCACTACTTTTTCCCCCTACACTTTGAACTCTGTGGCTTATAAGACAGAGTGGCAAATTTATGGATTTTTCTTTGCTGACGGCAATAATAAAAAAATATTTTATTAAAAAAAAATTTAAAAAAATTAAAAAAACACTGACCAGGTGTTTTATTGTTTGTGTTATGGCTCCATCTTTTGGACAAATTCGCCCAGTGCAGGTGCTGCAGTGTTCTTCCATTTATCGGTCGTTCTTTTTATTTTTTTCAACCGGAATGCGGTTCAGTCTTATAGCCGTCCATAGTGTTCTACTCGTATGGATACTTCATTCATCACTCCAGGCAACATTTGTAAATTTTACAATATAACTAAAACTGTTTGTACTTATTAAACTGTCCCATGTGTGATGTCTGTAGGAGTGTTTTCATACATATTTGTACATGCATTAGCTAATATGCCAACAGGTTTACGGGTGTCTGTGTTAGTATTATTAAGTTACAACTGCATTATTTTTGTATTGTTTTAGTTTCACAAATTCCCCAGTAAATTCACCAAAACGTCACTGTGGAGTTATTGAGTCTGTTTAGCCGATTAAAGAGCTAGCTTACGCAGCAATTGGGTCCATGACGATGACTTCTGTTTTGTTTGCTGAGCCAATTTACTGCCGTGTTACAGGCGCCGTTTGGAAACAGTTAAAAGTAAATAAAAAAACATTTACAGAATCTTTCCTTGTAAATAACTCATGTCGCAACATATACCTCTATATCTACAGTTTATAGTCCGGTGCAGCTAATATGTGGAAAAAATATTTATTTTCTTCTAAAATGTTGTGAGTGCAGCTTATATCCCGGTGCGCTCTATTGTCCGAAAAATACGGTACTCCCGCATTTCTCGACCGATTCAAATCGTTCCAATGTCAAAATGCTCCTTGCTAATGTTAGTCAATTGATAGTATGCTAACATTAGCATGTAAACACTAGCATGCCAGCTTTTCCTAAACATATTTTTTGTAGGTATATACAGTACCTTAGAGTCATAGATTTCGGTACTTGAGGCATGCTAAGTGTTATCATGCTAACATTAACATACTAGCTTTTTTAGAAAATTTTGGAGGTATACAGCCTCATATATTTAGGTACTTGACGAATGTTGACTGTAAACTCGTGTAAACTCATTTTGCGGGGCACCCACCTATGAATCTTAGATTTTGTTACTTGTCGCTATCTGGCTAGTGTGCCAACTATAAGCGTTTCCGTTGGGCTTTTCAGAATTCACACATGCAATTTCTCCTAAAATTACATTTTCTATTGTTACATTTTATCACATTCAGCAGTAAGTAAGTAAAAATTAAGTGTTGTGAAGAAGAAATACACACATAATAGAATGTTACATTTCATCACATTCAGCAGTAATTAAGTTAACACTCAGTATTGCTTTGAATAAAAACATGATGTCCATAAGGACTATTTCTGAACATTGTGCATATACGAGTACGTTTTTTTTTGGTTTGATTAAGTTTACCTTGACGAAGACTCGATGAGGAAGAAAGCGCTTGAGGTTGTAAGCATTATTGGACCAACGAGAGACATTGATGCTGAGTTGAGGCAGCGTTTGATAACCAGCCATCAGCGGATAATAATTATACAACATTTGCTGCTCGGAACCAGGAAGTATACGTAGATGCACCTGCAAAAAACAAAACGTAATTATCATCTATCAAAAAAAGGACAAATAACTGTTTTCATAATTTACTTGCTTTTGTATCAAATAAGTTTTTTGTTTTTTAATGTAAAAACTTTTTGGACAATTTGATTAAAAACACTTGCTGCACTTTCAACACATCAGCTGCAAACTTGATTGTGTGATATTTTATACATGACATTTTGGAAGTTCACTGCATGAAAATATGATATCCATTTATAAATTTACTTGCTTCTGTTAGAGGGTAAGTGCACTTTTTTTTAATCTGCTTATCATACACAATTCCTACGTAAGACAAGAACACATTGGGTTTTCCTCAATGCATTTTAAGTCATAAAATATGGCAAGTACGCAGTGGCTAACAATGCAGCTAGTGGGAGTACACTATTGCGGCCATAAAGCCCTCTAGAGAAACATCCAAAAACAACAATAATACTCCATTTATACCTTGCGACATGAATATTAATCAAGTATTAGCAATATTGTTATCAGCGCATTATAAACGCAGACAAACTATTTTTAGTGCGCAGAAAACTAACTAAGTTGTGCTGCTATATTGACATATTGAGCTAATCTCTGAAACAGAGTAGTCAGGTTAGAAATCTGGAGGTGGTAATGGACTCAGACTTGAACTTTAACAGACACATTGAGTCAATAACATCAGCAGTTTTTACGTCCTAAAAAACATTGCCAAAATTAAAGGAATAGTGTGCAAAGCAGACTTAGAAAGCCTAATCAATTTTGGTTGTCTCCAGCAGGTTAAACTACTGCTGTTAAGAAGCTCAAACAGGTTAATTATGTCTTCTTATACATATACTTTTAAAATGTTCTTGTAATCAGACAATATTTTCCGTATATTAGATGGTATTTTTACCTGACACGTTTCGACTGTCTTCTTCAGAAAGGTCACCTGACCACTGTGACTGTTACCTAACAGCTGTTCTTATAGGCATGACCCACCTGGCAGACCTGTCAAGTCTACCTGGTTTGCCACGCCTATAAGAACAGCTGATAGGCAACAGTCACAGTGGTCAGGTGACCCTTCTGAAGAAGACTGCAGATGACAGTCAGGTAAAAATTCCATCTAATATACCGAAAGTTGTCTGATTACAAGAAAAATTGAAAAGTAAAAGAGCTGTTAAGCATCAGCAGTACAGATTGTTGCTGCTCGAGTCCTGACTAGAACCAGGAAATGGGACCACATTAGTCCAGTGCTTAGGTCACTGCACTGGCTTTCTGTTGCTCAGAAAATAGACTTTAAAACGGCTCTGCTCGTGTACAAATCTTTTCATGGTACTGTGCCAAATTACATCTCTGACATGGTGTGGTCTCAGCTGGTGCCCAGAGTCAGGACCAAACAGGGTGAGGCTGTGTTTCACTTCCTGTTTCCAAGTCAACTACAGTGACGGGTCAGCACGTTCAAGACAATAATGCAATCAATCATATTTTCACTTTTAAACATCCTTTAAATATGAATGTTTAACTATGTTTAAATGATCAAGTAACAGCAGATTATATTCATGTTATGTTGCACGTTGTAAATGTTATTAACATCAACATGGTGATGATTATGATGATGATGGTACCTGTTTGAGTCCAGAGAACATGAAAGAATCAGAAGGTTCCACAGCGATCTGCACTTCCTGTACCAGAGATGTTCTGTTCTCAATGTGGAAACAAACTGGAAGAGACTCTCGGACTCTCCCAAAGGAAGGGATATCTTCATAAACAACAAACACATGACAGTCAAAGTGTGGAAATACATAATTACATACACTTGGATAACATCCTCAAAGTAAATAAACATCTTGCTATATATTATAGTAGCGCCTCATTCATCCATTAATGTATTTATCCTTACATGTATTAATTCAATCATCGATTCATTTGTTGATCAATTTATTTCAACAATGTATTCATCCATCCATTGTTTCATTCATTAATTTATTTATTCATATTTATTCATTCATATATCAATTAATTTAATCATTAATTCATGTATTTATTCATCCATGCAAACAGCCATTATTTCATTACTTGAATTTATTATTCTACCAATGTATTTTTCATTCTTTCATCAATGAATTTATTCATTCTTTCATAATTTTTTGTATTAATTCATCCATTCATTCTTTTTTTTTTTTAAAGATGAGGATACTTTTTAGTTTGCTTGACAAAATGAATTCAAGTTATGTTAATTTGTGAGTAACAAGTGAAATAACACAAATCAAGAAATGCTTAATTTCAGTTGTATTTTATTTATGGATTTAAAAAGAAAATTAGTGAACAGAGATTATGAATAATTGTATTTATTAAAACCCATCCATAAAATGCAACTGAAATTAAAAGTGTGTTATTGTTATAATTGAACGTGTTGTTCACAAATACATAACTTGACCAAATGCATTCTTTTTATTAAACAAACTAAAAATGTCAAAGAGTAAGAAAAGTACAAATCATTTTGAGGACAAATTAAGTCCAAGCTATGTCAGTATGCTAGAAGTCCTGCTAGAAGTCCTGCTGGAAGTACTGTTAGACGTAATGCTAGAAGTCCTACCAGACGTAATGGTAAAAATACTGCTAAAAGTAACGCTAAAAGTCCTTCTAGAAGTAATGGTAAAAGTATTGCTATAAATAATGCTATAAGTAATGCTAAATGTTATGCTGGAAGTATTGCTAAAAGTACTCCTACAAGAACTACTAGAAGTAAAAGTAAAAGTACTGCTAAATGTAATGCTGGAAATAATAATAGAAGTATTGCTAAAAGTACTCCTAGAAGTACTGCTGGAAGTAATGGTAAAAGTACCAGTAAATGTAATGCTGGAAGTTAAAAAGTACTCCTAGAAGTACTGCTCGAAGTAATGGTAAAGTACTGCTGAATGTAATGGTAAAAGTACTGCTAAATATAATGCCAGAAGTACTGCTAGAAGTAATGCTAAAAGTACTGCTGGAAGCATTGGTAAAAGTACTTCTAAATGTAATGCGAAACACAATTATTCTAAACTTACGTCCTGTTCTTCTTTCCTGGTTCTGACATAGCCTGGACTTGTGTTATATGTCATATACTTAGGATAGGTGCATACTTTAAATATCAGAGCGTACTGCCTGGTTCTGAAGAGCGCTGATGTTCTTCCAACACCAAAGTATATTCATTACAACAAGGCTGTCAAAACTCTACCCTGCAACCCACAACCCATTTGTTTTATTGTCCAACAGAGAAGTAATAACAATATATTTTCATCATCAGATTATGGAGTTTAGCTGACTTTTACCACTGGGTGGCGCTACTGTGTCACATCAAGTATGGCCAATTTGGTTTCAAAGTTGGCCGCAAACAAGGCGCCCTGTAGTTACCTATCATTTAGGGATCCTCTGGCCATACTCTGTCTGATTGGTCAAAAGCCTCTCACGTGACAACAGGCCGCCATGTTTGCTACCAGATTTAAAAAACGAGTTGGCCATACTCTCTGTATACACGGCTGTGACATCAAAGTAGACGTAGAGGCGGCACTAACTAGAGCAGTGATGTCAGCATGAGAAGGTCCGGGCTGATCTAACAGTTGGTTGGGGGGGGCGGATAATAAATGAAAATAACATAACATAAGGTAGAAAGTGAGGACACTGACCAGCATGGATGTGAAGTGGGACAGACTCCAGAAGGACGTGGGGCAGAGACACTGTTGTTTCAATTAAAGGACTGTCTGGACTTGAGGACTGTCTTTAAAACACAATAAAAACTGTTCAGTCTTTAATATTCAGCAAGAGGAATTTTCTTTGTAATCTTCATTTAAAAACCGACTTGTGTGCGTGTGTTTGTATGTGTGTTGTACCTCCTCCATGAAATCAGGTATTGTCCTGTTGCCACAGTGTTGTTGTTATTATTTAGTGGTGGACAAAGAAGACTGAAGCACTCACTTGCACACTCATCTTTCTGCAGAATGACTGAAGACAAGAAAAAAGGCAAACACATTACATACAAACAATTTTATATGAGGATGTTTTATTAATGACTTGTTTGTTGTGTAGCAAGCAGTGAAGTTGTTGAGCTACAACATGTGTGGTTTTCATGAGAACCTCAGTTTTTAGTAGGACTTATCTATACCATGCACACAAGTATTGTACTTTTTAATCACACCTAATAATAATAATATAAATTTTAAATGTACCGGTAGTGCATTTTACATAACAGAGAAATCTCAAAGTGCTACAGCATTTAGGGGTTGGCTAACAGATATGTTTGTTTAAAAGAGATAAACACAACAAGAAAGAAAAAACAGTCCAACTTTACCAAAGTACAGTGATATTTAGGATACAAGTGCATCATCTTATAATCGTTTGGGGATATGAGCTGCCTCAAGCACCAATTAAAAATTAATTTCAATCCATCTAAATGAGCTATGTTGTTTTGCAAAACAAGTTTTTCAATGTATAAGCTGTGTCCCACAACCAATTACCAATCCGTATTTGAGGTGCAACTGTAAATTTAAACAACAACCCTTTAAAGCAGACCTGGGCATTCTGCGGCCCGCGGGCCGCATCCGGCCCTTTGTGCGTCCCTGTCCGGCCCGCGTGAGGCCAATTATAAATTACAAAATAAATTTAAAAAAGTATCTATGTCGAGTGTGCAATACAACGGTGCTGCTTTTGTTTTGAAAATCGTTATTTGTATTACTTCCGTGTGGACGCATGCGTGATTGTAAGTGAATGTGAACAACTGCAATTACAAAATAAAGTTGAAAAAACATCTATGTCCTGCGCGCAATACAACTGTGCTGCTTTTATTTTGAAAAGTATTATTTATGGGCGTGTGTCCGTGTGTAACCTGCGAGTGAATGTGCACATGCAGCGACAAGTGATGCACGGTTTACACCCGAGACGCCAAAAAGAGAAAAGTTGATGAGGAATGCCGTGTTTTCAACAACACATGAACTGCAAAGCAACGTCCCCTCACCTAAGGTGCGTGCCTGCGCAATTGCGCACTGCTCAAGCGTCCGCTGCGCGCAGCAAGTATATATGCCGCGCACCAAATCAAATCCCATCTGAATTCTAAACAAAATAAACATATTTATTCTATGGAATTTTGCAATGCAACTTTGAGTGACAGTGACAACAAGCGGCCCTAACGGTGTTCGTCAACACCGTTCAATTGAACACCGTTCAATTATTGTAACGTCTATCGAGATGCTTCGAGGACAGGAATTATATCGATCACTTTATTGAACAAAACTGTTTATATTCGGACATAACCACACCAAAAACATGAGTAAAACAATTCTATCTCGAAAAACTAGTCATTTTCTGCCGTACAAACCAGGCCAAAACCAACTTGTCATCTGTCACCAACACGCATAGCACTAAACCACTGGTGCGTTTAAGGCCACACAAAAAGTCGGACAACTCAAACACCACACAAAGTTACACTATGACTCCTCAGTCATACGTGTGCTTATTTTACTGTCATTTATTATTAATGTTAATTTATATATATTAGTCATGGAATGCTGTTACACACACTATGTTGAAGTATTACTATTATTATTATTATTATTATTATTATTTATCTTACGGTATATATCAAAAATAATATTGAATTTAATTGAAATATTGTCGATGTGGCCCTCCAGCAGTGCTCGGGTAGCTCATGCGGCCCCCGGTAAAAATTAATTGCCCACCCCTGCTTTAAAGTCCTACTGAAATGAAATGTTTTTATTCAAACGGGGATAGCAGATCCATTCTATGTGTCATATTTGATCATTTCGCGATAGTGCCATATTTTTGCTGAAAGGATTTAGTAGAGAACATCGACGATAAAGTTCGCAACTTTTGGTCGCTGATAAAAAAAGCCTTACCTGTACCGGAAGTAGCGTGACGTCAAAGGTTGAAAGGCTCCTCACATTTCCCCATTGTTTTCAATGCAGCGAGAGCGATTCGGACCGAGAAAGCGACGATTACCCCATTAATTTGAGCGAGGATGAAAGATTCGTGGATGAGGAACGTGAGAGTGAAGGACTAGAGTGCAGTGCAGGACGCATCTTTTTTCGCTCTGACCGTAACTTAGGTACAAGCTGGCTCATTGGATTCCACACTCTCTCCTTTTTCTATTGTGGATCACGGATTTGTATTTTAAACCACCTCGGATACTATATCCTCTTGAAAATGAGAGTCGAGAACGCGAAATGGACATTCACAGTGACTTTTATCTCCACGACAATACATCGGCGAAACACTTTAGCTACGGAGCTAACGTGATAGCATCGGGCTTAACTGCAGATAGAAACAAAATAAATAAGCCCCTGACTGGAAGGATAGACAGAAAATCAACAATACTATTAAACCATGGACCTGTAAATACACGGTTAATGCTTTCCAGGCTGGCGAAGGTTAACAATGCTGTTGCTAACGACGCCATTGAAGCTAACTTAGCAACGGGACCTCACAGAGCTAAGCTAAAAACATTAGCTCTCCACCTACGCCAGCCAGCCCTCATCTGCTCATCAACACCCGTGCTCACCTGCTTTCCAGCGATCGACGGTGCGACGAAGGACTTCACCCGATCACCGATGCGGTCGGCGGCTAGCGTCGGATAGCGCGTCTGCTATCCACCTCAAAGTCCTCCTGTTTGTGTTGATGCGCCCAGCCGCTAATACACCGATCCCACCTACAACTTTCTTCTTTGCAGTCTTCATTGTTCATTAAACAAATTGCAAAAGATTCACCAACACAGATGTCCAGAATACTGTGGAATTTTTAGATGAAAACAGAGCTTTTTGTATTGGATTTAATGGCGTCCGAATACTTCCATTTCAACGATTGACGTCACCCGCATATGTCATCATACATAGACGTTTTCAACCGGAAGTTTAGCGGGAAATTTAAAATTGCACTTTATAAGTTAACCCGGCCGTATTGGCATGTGTTGCAATGTTAAGATTTCATCATTGATATATAAACTATCAGACTGCGTGGTCGGTAGTAGTGGGTTTCAGTAGGCCTTTAACAGACAGCAACATGACATACGAGTTATGTTTAAACAACCATAAGTTTTGAAACATTTGCAGAATTGTAATTTGTTATCAGGGACCATTTTGGACAGCACATTAAAATATGTATTTGTTGGATATACACACACACACACATGTATATATTTATATTTTGCAAAAAAACAAAAACATACATTGTTTAGTATTTTGAAATAACTCATTCATAAATAATATATTGTCCTGCAGACCACCAAATACATTTACATTTCAAAACTGAGTGTGTCAAAAGTCACGTGATGTGTGATTAAATGAAAGTATACCTTGATGTAGTTGCTGTGGTGTGTTGGTCTTCATAGTGAAATTCTGCAGAGAGGAGGAAGCTAATAGCAGTGGCCAAGGAGACAAAGATTGGATCTCTGTTAGCATCAGGAAGGGAATATCCACTGCTACCTGCTCCAAAGGCTCCAACTGAGGAAAACAACACAAACTTCTCATCCATCTTATATTTTAAATCAGTGGTCCCCAACCTTTTTGTAGCTGCGGACCGGTCAACGCTTGAAAATGTGTCCCACGGACCAGGGGGGTGGGGGGGTTATGGTATTTTATTTAATTTTTTTTGTCATAAAGAAATACAATCATGTGTGCTTACGGACTGTATCCCTGCAGACTATTGATATATAATGTAGGAACCAGAAATATTAATAACAGAAAGAAACAACCCCTTTGTGCAAATGAGTGTGAATGAGTGTAAATGGGGGAGGGAGGTTTTTTGGGTTGGTGCACTAATTGTAAGTGTATGTTGTGTTTTTTATGTTGATTTAATTAAAATTAAAAAAAAAAATCTTTTTTTTATTTTTTATTTCTTGTGCGGCCCGGTACCAATCGATCCACGGACCGGTACCGGGCCGCGGCCCGGTGGTTGGGGACCACTGTTTTAAATGATCATTCCATTGCATGATTTGGTCTCCCATGCACGCACACGCATCAGCTACTGATGGCGTGTTTCACTTGCTTTATACATTTCTATACCCACACTCAAACACAGCTTGTGTTTAAAAACTGATTTTTTGGAAATGGGAGACTCGGGTGAAGATTTTAAAAAGTGCTGCTTTAGCATTTGTGTATTACTAAGTAAAACAGATCTTATTTTGTCTTTTGTCATAAGAAATTGGTAATATTTCATCCTCAGAAAAGCAGTAATAAAAATATTGATATAATTTAAATCTATCATACACTTGATTTTATAGATTTCTAAATGGACACAAAGGAGGCTTATGTGAATGGACATTTTAAAAAATGTAAATAGCAGTGTTAGTGTGCACATAACTAAAGTCAAACAGCTGCAAAATACCAACTTCATTTGTGATATAATGTCTAAATTTGTATCTAGTTGAAGTAACAGACCTGTGGTTTCTAACGATAAATGTTATGTTTGTAAAGCTTTATTACACTTCAGTCAAATCTCACCATTTGTTGTGATGGTCTGCATCCCAATTAACCTTTAATTGATTTACTTCCTGTTTCATGTATTATGATGTTTGCAGACAGCTTTGTGTGGTAAAATCATTAATATATCCTGATGCACACCAGATTATTCCTCACCTGCACATATGCCTAACTTCTCTATTCTCTACCAATATTTCTTAGTTCCCTTATTTGCTTGTTGCTAGCTTTCACGCTAAGTCTTACGTTTTTTTTTGTAAGTTCAATTTTTCATTCTGTCGCTCTGTTAAAATAAATATAGCATAAAAATAAAGTACTGTTCATATATTTGCAAAGGTAAAACTATTAAATCAGCAGGGGACCAAATACTTTTTCCCCCTACTGTACACACTAAAGTCAGCCAGTAGTTGTGTTGAATTATATGCTTGCTCCTAACAGTTATTTTGATGGTCTATTAGTCATTGACCATAACTTTTTGGATTATGAAGCATACACAAATTATGTTTTATAGACAATCTTCAAGCCGCTTTCTGACCTTTTCTTTAGAATGCACAGTTTTTTGAGCGGTCTTATATACGTGCCTCCACTTCGACTTCATCTTCTCTCCGTCAGCCGTGTTGTAATTTCTAGATATACAGTAAATTCAACTATACACTACTTTGTAGTTGAAATGGCAACAGTGAAAAATGCATGTGTGAGCCAGTCTGCGCCACAACAAGAAGATTGAGAAAAAAAATATCTTATCCTCTACAATGTCAGACTACGGTACAACGGCGGACTCGTGCATAGCTCTACGAGTTCATCTCTACCATATATGGAGATATCCGCTGACTTCACATGTAGGAAAAACATCAAAAGTTGTGCAAATTTTAAAGGGCTCATTTGGAGGAAGAACATTATTTTATACATATCTTTGCCATGCCTCCATGGTTTCATTTCAAATTTATAGGATTTAGGCAGATCCCAAATATACAAAAACAGGTACTAATTGGTAAGAAAAGTTGTTTTTTCATAGTAGGTCCCCTTCAATATAGCAAGTGGAGGTGGAAATCTTTTGTAAATTACGACTCGGTTACGATTCAGGGTCTACGATTCGGTTATGAATTGATTATTTACATATCTTTAATTATTATAATGTGTAATGTTAATATATTGTATATTATTACATATTCTAAATGTACTACATTTATTTATCAATATTAATAATAATAATATGTCTAAAAGGCTCTTCATTTGGCTACTAATGTATGTAGTATTGGAAATTAGTGCACCCAGCATAGCTACAGTATGTATGTGGAAGACTAGGTACGTCTTCTACGTGTCTGCGCTAACCCAGCTAACACAAATAAAAATAATGTTAGCTAATGGTTATCCCTTGGTTAGTTTGAACCAAACCTGAAACTAAAGTTTATAAAACATTAACATGAATGTGGCATTTTAGAACTGTCTGGTATACTTTATTTAACATTGTTAAATAAAGTCTATCAGATGGTTCTAAAATGACTAGCCTCTAAGGTGCGCGGCTGCGCAATTGCACACTGCTAATGCGTCCAATGCCCACAACAAATCTATGCTGCTTGCAAATTAAAATCCAATCCGACCTCTAATCAAAAAAACACATAACTATTTGTTCTGTAGGATTTTGCAATGCAACTCTGAATGAAACGTGACAACAAGCGGCCATAACAGATAAAACAATGTCAACACTGTTCAATTACTGTAACGTCTGTCGAGACGCTTTAAGGAGGACAGGAATTCCAGTGATCACTTTATTGAGCTAACCTGTTTATAATCGGCCATAACCACATCAAACACATTAGTAAAAAATTAATATGCCGAACGACTGGTTAATTTCTGCCGTACAAAGCAGGCTTAAACCAACTCTTTGTCATCTGTCATATCAACAGCAGCCGCTCTCTCTCTCTCTTGCGCCAACACACGCACTCAAGGCACTTAGCCTGTGATGCGTTTATTGCCACACAAAAAGTCGGACAACTCCAACACCACACAAAGTAGAAATGCCAGGTTGTTACACTACGACTCCTCAATCAGATGTGTGCTTGTTTGACTGTCATTTATTAAGAATGTAATTTATGGATATTAATAATGAAATGATGTTACTACATTACAGGAATGCTAATAAAAAAGATATATTTTACAGACAGAAAGTTACAAGAATGTACATTTTATCCCATGCTTACTACATCTCATAGTGCAACATGAGAATGTTTTAAGGTGAAGTAAATGTGATGTGAAAGGGTAACACGTTATTTCTAAAGTAGGACCCCCACCTAGACATACAGTACTTGTACACTCATGAAAAAGAAGATTTTGTTTGTTATTTTCATTGTAAGTGGGCCAAATCACCTATATTAGAAAATAATCTTATGAACATGACTGCTGTCATTTGATTTATATTAAAACATTTAACTTGGGGCAGGTGTGATGCTGGTATGGCCACTGTGTGCACGTCTGATGTTGCTCACATGTGCTCCACTGAACTGAATGCTCAGAGAGTTTGTGCGTTTGTTCAGACACATGAAAAATTAGAAGGAATATTGTTTAACATAGCTGGGATAGGCTGCAGCATGCCCCGCAACCCCGAGACGGACAAGCGGTACAAAATGGATGGATGCATGGATGGATACGTAAATAATCGATGTGTGGACATTTGTCCATCTATTCATGAATCGTCTATGTTTTAATGGTGATGCATTGGAGAATCGATAATTTTTCCCCACCTTATAGCAAGTGTAAAACATTAACATAACATCAGGAGCTTGTAGAACAACAACACTATATCGTGGGATCTAACTGTGTAAAAAATAGATTATTAAAAATGAATAAATAGGCATGGATCACAACAGTTGAGTTTAATACCTACATGATTAACATTTCCTTATGGTGGATCAATAAAGTTAATCTTAGTCTTATATTAATAATACAATTATTAAATAATATATTTATTACTAATAATACTTTGTTTATATTTATCATTTTGTACGTTTATTACCATTTATCCAATTTACCGGTCGATCTACGTTCCTATCCTCACCTATGGTCTGTGATTACTCAGACTATAGTCGTACAGTCAAAATCCATAATCCTTGCATCCCTACTCCTAACTAACAGTAAAGATGACAAATTCATTTAGGAAATATATTTAAGCTCTAACTGCTCATTAGACTGTCACAAAAATAACCACAGCCAAACTTTTGTAAATTTTAAAGCAAGGGCAGACAAAGTGCTGACAAAAAGTATAATTTTAATGAAAACAAAGAAAGGCAATGAGGAAATTATTTGTATCTGGACCTACTTGAGTTTAAGTTGATCTAAAGAAACAAGAACGTACCTTTGTGGACATAAAGTTGGCAGAAACCTCAAATGGAACAACTGTCTCTATGGTAATCGTTTCATCCTGTAAAACAGGGTGAAAGTAAACAATTAAATTGGATGGTTGCAACTTCCTCAAAGTTAATTTTAAACCAGAAAATATATGACAAGAACACCATCAGCTGGTTAATGTTACCATTAGTGGTGTAACAGAACATATAGATTTGTAAATGTCTATATTTTTTACAATTACTAATTATATTGAAGAAAAATTGCTCGTCGATCCAAGGAATTAGTCTGGCGTTCACAAAAGCAGTCATGTTGTTATGATAAAACAACACACAAAGCTAACATGTGTGATACATGATGTGAAGTTACAAGTAGTAGTCAGAAGAAGGCTGGACATATCGCTCACAATACGTAAAGTTAGCGCCTTCAAAACATCCAAGTAAAAGCTGTAAGCAGACCCTTTAAGAGACAAACAAACAAAAAAGGTGTGTGTGATTATTGAAATAGTTGTGTGGTTACCTTCTGACATTTGCACACTATCTGTCGTCCATCCACCATCACGTCAACACTGTAAGCTACGTGAAACAGGAACAGCCTGGGTCCAGTTGTAGAACACGTCACATAGACACACCTCTCCAGCTGCAGACAAAAGCTGTGTCAAATGCGATTGTTTTTCCTTTCAAAAAAATTATATAAATCTACAGGAAGGTCACCAACTCAATTGTGTCATCTAGAATCAGTTTATTTAGCACCAGTTTGTCTAGTTTGATAGAGTTCTGTATGTTGAGAAGCTGTTTTTGGTGTGGTTGTGTTTGTTTCAATAAGTAGATTATCGATGCACCACCTCTTTGTCATTCATTAATATTCCAGGGAACAGCTAGAGCATATCAAAATCCAGGACATTTTTAACTTCAGTTAGGATGTTGGTAGACAAAAATAATTTATGGGAGTCTCCCAAAGTATATGGAAAAATGTGTCTTTTCTGTTTGTTTTGTTTTGCAGACAGCTTTGTCTGGTGGTGGAGTAATGAGGCAGTCATCAATTAGTCTGATTGATAACTCCTGCGTTCACACCAAGAAGACATCAAATCATTCCTCATTGTTTCCCCACATTGACCTGAGTTCTCTATTCTGTGTCAATACTTCCTTGTATGCTTGTTACTAACTTCCGTGCTACATCTAGTTTGTTCTTTTTCTGTGTTCAGTCTTTTTTTTTTTTTACACTTTTGTGTCTTGGAAATGTTATCTAGAAAAAGTGTCAAAATAAAAGTGAGTTTGTACCTTTTCACCTGCTTCCAGATTTCCCAGAGGTATGTCAGGGAGCAGAGGAAGTGCCGTGTCATCACAAACCTTGGAGTTATCCAGAGTCACACGTGTAGTCTGGCTTAGATTAGCATCTTGGCCTAAAACAACAATCCAAATAAATACACAATTATTGCTGCTAAATACAACATCATTTATAACCTTATATTTATGTTGGTAGATTTTCTTCACATTGTGTATTTTGTTCAAGTAAAGCGAGCATAAAAGTGATTGTATCTCTGTAGGAATTAAATGTCAATCAATAGGGGGTCAAATACCTATTTTCCACATTGTAAAAGTGAGGAAACATCCAAAACACATTCACATCTATGACGGGGACACAAATGTTACCAGGATGTCAGTAACTTGTAAACAACTGGTTCTTATTCTGGATCCTCAAAACTAATGACCTGCTTCTTGCAGCATTTTTCAATATTTCCAGACACATGTTAATAAATGACTTCAACTATTATGGATGGACTGAATCTGGCTTACACTGCAGTCTAACCAATCAAACAACTATATTCATTGTGAAACTTGTATAAAAGTTTCACATGATGTATCAGGATGAGGGGTCAAGGGTCTAATGGGTGACATTGGATTGAAAGTCACCAAAGTCCAGATATTAGTTTTATAAATCACATTGTTGTCCTGACGAACCAGGTAGAATTAATTAAGATCGGATTCATTCTTCCTGCTTCTTTTTGACTATGTGTATATTTGTTGACTATGTGTATATTTATATTGGGGCCGTCAAATGTAATGCATTAACTAATGTGATTAATCACAAAAAGTTATGGCATTAATCATGTATAAACACAAATTCATCAATTACACACAATTTACTTTGACACATACATGCTACTTTACCGTAACTGTGGATGGTTGGTTACCTTACAGGCGGGGCTGTTTTTATATGGTCAGTGATCAAGTCAATGCATACGTTAGTGCAAAGATGAGTGAAGAATTGTGCTCATTGACAAATTTCCTTTCAAAATATACCCAAACGGTACTTTAAATAAAACAATTAGCAAGTTTTGAGTGAATAAATGATGTGCATTCAGGTAAAATGTTTAAAAATGTTTCTGAATGACATTCTGACAATAAAAATGCATTTGTGAATATTGGGGTCATGTTTTAAAGTTAATTAAAACCATGCAAGCAACTTATGATTAACTGCAATTAATCAAAAATCCAAAGTGTGATTATTTTGATTTTTAAAAATGTATTGTTTTACATCAGTAATGTATATATATTTGAGATGTTACTTATGTAATTTTGTTAAAATTGTTTGTAATTGTTACAGAATGATAACAGGAAGTGACCATATGTGTTAATAATTAATATAAATTGGAAAAGGCATAGGATTAAATAAGATTTGCTTCTTACTACTCCTTTCTAGACATGTTGTAAGGAGAAATTAAAATATGTAAAATATGTGATGTATCATATGTAACTGTATAAATATTCGAAATAAACTTAAAACCATAACCATAATAAACTAAATCATCATCACGATCGCTCTGACAGTTTATTACATAGTGTTTTAGTGTGAATAAATTAGATTTCACATTCAAATGAATCAATATTAATTCATTGAATTCAAATTCAATAATTTTAAAGTAAAAAGCTTCATATTACATGTGTGAAAGTATTATTTGAGGTGGGATGTACAATCAAAAAAAGCTCAGAAAGAGAGAGATGTAAGATTGTGCAGAAGTACCAGGTTTGAGTCCTGCAGTCAATTTCAGGTCCTTGGATAGAGCTTCCTCTAGGGATTGAACAGTGAAGTGAATGCAGTACATTTCATTGCTGAGAGCAGGAGGTTGATGGTGGAGCTCCACATGGACCTTTGGTACTCTTGATATGATCCTAAACATGACAAGCAGTTGAGAGCAAGCACACTGTAGCCAAACTTGGAATATTGTGCAGGATAACATAAGCAGTAATCAGCACGCCTCACATGGTACTTTGCAGGATGTTTAAGCGGTCCCAATCTAGCTCCTCTTCAGCGTCACTCCCGCCTGATGACCGGTTACTCTGCAGGACCTCTTGGGTTAAGGCCGCATCTCCGCCGGCACCTCTCCATCTCAAAAACACACAGTGACCACTGCCAAGCATGACCTCGATACCAGTCACCTGACATAGAAACAAACATTGACTTGCCAAAAAATATTTAAATGGATACATTTTAAACAACTGAAGAACTGCCCAGTGGACTGTTGGTTAACATGTTTGCTGCAGTCAGGAGACAGCGGGTTTAAATCTCTGTTTGGAATTCTCGGCGTGGAGTTTGCATGTTCTTTCCAAGCTTACTTCCATTTTTCCACTTCCTACCACACCTCAAATACATACATGTATACTGTCCATACAGCAGGTATGAATATGGTTTGCAAGTTTGTGTCGTGGGCTCTACCTTACCCGTGAACCAACTGGAGGACAAACACTATAGAAAATGGATGGACACTTTTAAATAAGTTACATTGTTAATGCTAAATGTATTTTCATGGCTTGAACAGACTTTTTGGTGTAGTATAAATGTACTTTGACTTGAAGAACATATCCATCCATCCATCCATTCATTTTCTACCGCTTATCCCTTTCGGGGTCGCGGGGGATACTGAAGCCTATATTGAAGTAAAATCAATGAAACTGACATTTATTGACTATCATTAGCAGTTTTGCTCATGTTACAAAAAGTTTTCATTTTACAATTTTAATGCTAAAATTTGTGATATTTTGCTAGCTTTTCTTCAATGAATTCAGAGAATACAATAAAAACAGTTTAAGAGATATATTTGACACTGTAATAAAAACTACAATTGTTACATGGATTTCAAATTAACTTTAATGGTATTTAATTCACTTTAATGGTAATGAAAATTAGCCCGTTCCAACCATACTTGTCAGGGTTAGGGTCCACAAAAGTGTGAAGACCCTGAGTCAACACACCAGTTTAGCTCACCTCAATTTTTTTCCCGATATCTTTGGTTTTTGCCACAAAGCTGAAGTTGTAACATTTGGTTTTTCCAGGCATTAGAAGTTTGCACTCCTGACTTGTTGCCTCCACAAAACACCATTGATTGTACTCCTTGAAAGAAAGCAGAAAACAATCATTTCACACATCTAACAGTAGAAAGGGAACCCTTAGCTGGTAGACTTCAAATCGCAAATAAGTCTTTAAATTGTGTCAATCAGTCAAGTAAAATAATCAAAAATGTTTCATATTTCAAAATGTCATATTTGTGTGGTCATGTTTGCTGTGCATTTGGGTGTGCTGTAGTGCGGCATAAAAGGAGCAGGATCTGCTTTTCATCCAAAAGTAAATGCAGACAATAAATATGACACTACTTTCCTCCTGCTGGAAAAGCTCGCCATTAACCAATCAAAGCATTACAGGCCATTTGGTTGATGAGGAAGACGGAGAAGGGCCAGAGCCGTGCATTGAAAGTATGGCAAACTCTGTTTCAAAGTTGGTAGCAAACATGGCGCCCTATAGTCACATGAGCGACTTTTGACCAATCGGTGATATGGCCAGATGATCTCGTAAATGATTGGTCAAAAGCTCCTCACAGGACTACAGGGCGCCATGTTTGCAACCAACTTTGAAATAGAGTTGGCCATACTCTCGGAAGGGTGAGTAAACACGGCTACCATGTGAACAACTGATGTGGAGAAGTACTGAAATGACCACAGTTAAATAGGAGAATGAAATATCCTATTACAGTCCCTCCAAGATTTTGCTTTTTTTTTGGTGATTGTTCTTTGTTGGCCTAAAATACCTGAATTTGTGGCAGCTATTACAAAAACTTATAGCAAACGTTGCAATGTTTTGAGGCTTTTTATTCAATTGCATCGAATCAACTTGGGTTTTCAGGAAGTTGTTATCAATGTTGTGCACAAGTGTTGTTTGTAACTTTAAACCCTACACACAAGGTTTTATTGTTGTTTCACTTGTTTTATACCACACAAACTTAATATTCATTTGGCAGTAAAAGGGCATCATTGTTAAATTACTGTACGGTAACAGACACCACCAAAGACTTCGTGTATCCTCATGTATACTCTGTCGTCTACGAGTTGCAGATACAGGATCCTCTGTGTATGTTTTATGGTTAAAGTGTTTGAATGTTAATAAGTGTATTTTACTGCATGAAACTTGTTGTTTGATACATATCTAAACAGGTTTTTTCAATTCGATACATTGTAAGTTTATTACATGTTAGAAATAAAAAAAAATTACAATGTTTTACATACTTAGATTTGAAGTTTAAGTGGGATTTTCAGACCCACACTACATGTTAATACATGATGTCTAAATGAAAAAATAAATGTGCAATAATACATCTGAGATTGTACTTAAAACTACTAACAAAACAAGACAAACAGTTTTTAAAGTAGTATCATAAAAGGTAAACACAAACAAACAAATGTGAAAATCCTTTTTGACCCGTGATTAAAGGGGAACTGCTCTTTTTGTGGAACCGTGCCCATCGTAGACAATCCTTATGTGAGACAAGCACGCATATATTGTTGTTTTTTTAATGCATTCTAACTCGAAAATGAACGCTAGCAAGAGTCTGGAAAATTTGGGAGTAGAGACTTAAGACTTAGACTTCCTTTTTATTGTCATTCAAATTTGAACTTTACAGCACAGATAAGAACGAATAATGCTCTATTTTCGCTCTAAAAAATATCAAAAACCTCCATCAACTTTTTAAATACACACTGTAATTATACTTATATGTAATGTAGTAACAAGCACATTTATAATAAAATGTAATATTTACATATTTTGGGCATTTTAAGCATATGACGGCGCATTCATTTCACAGACGCATCACAACGTTTTTAATTCCTGCAACAAAAATAGCTACCACTAATCATGGCAGACTTCATGAGAGTCAACGACAACTACTTTGATACAGACGATGATCCAGAATCTTATATTTTTGAGCCTGCATATACGAAGGATGAGCTACAAGTTTTAGAAGCTGAGTAATAGGCAGATCCAGCAAGTAGCACTATTACTTAATGCTAAACAAGAAATGCAAACTATGAACATAAAAAAACACAATAACTTACGGTACAATGTCTGCTCTCACTGGTATGCCGACTGATGAGATGTTTATATATTCCGGTTTGGATTAAGAATTAATCATAATCCTTAAAACAACAAAAAAAAGTTGGGCGCAAACAAGCTTCTTTTTATGTTTTTCTCTCGATCTCCGGGTCTAAGTTATTTATCAAAGTTGACCAATTCCTTGGTTTATGGCCACAATTTTCTACTATACAAGTGTGATGCATGATTCATAATCTAAAATTAACTTTTACCAAGTCAGAGGTGATAAACTAGTTACCGCTCTGTGATCACGGCGCCACTAAAAGTAGTATTGTTGGCGGTTTTTGGATGTTTTTTAGAGGTTTTTATTTGACGCAATAGATTACTACCATGAGCTTCTTTGTTAGCCACCTAGTACTTGCCGTATTTAAAAAATTAGAATGCATAAAAAAAGAATTTGAGAAATGTAAACAGATGAAGTATAAATAAGAGAACCGTATTTTTCGGACTATAAGTCGCAGTTTTTTTCATAGTTTAGCCGGGGGTGCGACTTATACTCAGGAGCGACTAATGTGTGAAATTATTAACACATTACCGTAAAATATCAAATAATATTATTTAGCTCATTCACGTAAGAGACTAGACGTATAAGATTTCATCGGATTTAGCGATTAGGAATGACAGATTGTTTGGTAAACATATAGCATGTTCTATATGTTATAGTTATTTGAATGACTCTTACCATAATATGTTACGTTAACTTACCAGGCACATTCTCAATTGGTTATTTATGCGTCATATAACGTACACTTATTCAGCCTGTTGTTCACTATTCTTTATTTATTTTAAATTGCCTTTCAAATGTCTATTCTTGGTGTTGGGTTTTATGAAATAAATTTCCCCAAAAAATGCGACTTATACTCCAGTGCGACTTATGTTTTTTTCCTTCTTTATTATGCATTTTCAGCCGGTGCGACTCATACTCCGGATGGACTTCCATCCATTCATTTTCCATCCATTTTCTACCGCTTGTCCCTTTTGGAGTCGCGGGGGGTGCTGGAGCCTATCTCAGCTGCATTCGGGCGGAAGGCGGGGTACACCCTGGACAAGTCGCCACCTCTTCACAGGGCCTTACGACTTATACTCCGAAAAATACGGTAAGTGAAGTATAGTAATGCAGTTATTTCAATATTTTGTACCTGATTACTCAAGCTGACAGCCAGTTTGGTGAAGGATATAGGATGAGGACAGTCAACTCTCAGGAACACCTGCAGTTGGATAGCTTGGTCCACATGAAAACTGGGAGACTGGAACTTGGCTTTGCATTGAACTAGGGGCACAGAAGGAGGTAAAAAATGTCTCTAAAAATTACACCACACAAACTGCCTTATGAAATGATATAAAGTATTCTGCCACACATTCTACAGTTGTTTTGAACTTAAAATCATTACCTGGTTGTTCACAGACATGTGTGTATTTAAAGTACTAACTACAACAAAGTTTTAAACTTTTTCAGTAATACCTGTACTTAATTTACGGAACATTACGTTTAGTATAGAGGAGTATGGATTTACCACACGGGACACAATAAAAGTGATAGACAAGAAGTGTTTATGGCAACTACTCAGAAGACAAATATAGTGTTTGGCTAGCAGGAGTCATGGCTAGTGATGGTGCCAAGGAGGAGCCAGAAGTTGAAAAACTTATTCTATGGTTAAAGTTGACTATTTAGCAACGCTTAGCCTTCTCTGTGAAATATGTAAACAAAGACAAGTAAATAAGTAGAAAGCAATGTGTCGCTATTGTTCAGTCGAGATGGAGAACAATACCACAAACTAAAACTATTATTACAGTACCTCAACCTATAATAATCTTGTATATTTTTTCACAATTATCTTAATTGGAGAATTAGCTGCCAGTAGTTTGCAGTTTATTGTGTTGGATTTGAACATTATCCAAGGTACTGTATGTACCCAGTAGCAATGGGTAGTGTTGCACCTTACCTACTACCTATTGGTTTTTGAAAGCATAGAGACTCATTGTTAGACATGTGTAATAAAGCCATTGGCCATGATTCTATGTCATGTCAAATGCACTGTTGAGTACAGTATAATGGGTGTTACTCACTGAAGGGTATATAGTCCTGCACATCAATAATACATTGGTTTGAGCCACATGAAGTAATGCTTTCATTCCACATTGCACGTGCAGCAGCAGCAGAAGATTGATCACACTGAGGCTCGGCATCAGGAATCTTATTCTGTTAGAAACAACACATGGAGAGATGATCACTATGAACATACAGCATACGGTCATTTACACTATCATTTGCAATTAATATGCCATAAAAGTTTTCTAGCGCATGGATTTATGTTTTTTTTGTAATTAAAACAAAAGATTGACAACCTCAAATGTTAAGTGCTCGTCTAATGGATTTATACTTTCAGTCTCAGTGCCATAACACATATATTTGAATACGAGCCATACAAAGGATTGACATGTTTATTATTATATTATCTACAACTTATACAACAACAGAAGCAAATAATTATGAATCCATATTTTCCTCCACTGCAATAACATAAAAACATTACAGCAGTGGATTGTCTGTAAAAATTAATTTCATGAATCAATAAAAAATAAAGGATCTTGAGCAATGAAGGATAGTTTCATAGGGGGGCTCACCACCTAAAATTATGATACGAGAAACATCACTATATAAGTGATATTTGCAGGTTTATGTTTCTTATAATTCTACTGTCTTTACTTCCCATTTGCAAAACATATACCTTTTTACAGTACTCGGTTTTCTTTATATGTGGGTAACAATAAATTAGAGATAGACATGCTGTGGACGCACCTTGAGAACTTTTATGAGGTTCTGCTCAATCCGGGACTTTTGCTCCTTGGTCAGTGTTGAAGCTGAAATAGAACATCCAAATATCAGGATCTTCAAAAAAATATACAAATGTATACTTTAACAGACCCCTTCAAAGATATGAATATATACAGGTATAGTTTCCTTTAAGGATATGACTATATACTGTATGTTGTTCTACAGAATATAGAAATATATAATGTAACATACTCTTCAAAAATATGAATATATACTGTAACATACACTGTATATTGTAACATCCCTCACAATATATGAATATATTAGTGCTGTAGCTATTATTTTAGTCATTGAGTAATCCGTCCGTAAATGTGTTCGATTAATCAAGTAATCCGTTAAAACACACTTTGTAGCCTCAATGCGTATTTTAAGTAAAATAGTCTAAATAAATAACTTTTTTCTGCTTGCCTTTTTTTTTTCCAAACGCACATCAACAAAATTGAGATGCACTTTTATAATGTGTACATTTATAAAGATAAACAAAAAGTCAGCTGTGTGCCGCCACACAGATCACGGCACCCACACACCACCGCTCTTATGTGTGCCGTATTGCAGTGGCCGTGCGGAAACTATGTCCACATATTTAAAATTCAGAGCACTCCACGCGGTGCGAAGTGAACAATTTTTATAAGTTAAACTCAAACAATTAACCGACGCAACAATTTTATCAAGCAAATTAATCGTTGTAGCCCTATAATATATCCTGTAACATACTCCTTTAAAATGCATGAATACATATTGTAACATCCCTCACAATATATGAACACGGTGTGTGGAATTATAAAAAAAAATAAAAGAAAATCACCAAAGTGCTTGTTTAACAGCAAATGTTGATGGTGATGCATTACAACAACTTCATTTATAAGGACTTTTGAACATTGTGTTGATGAGCCCTGCATACATCATCTCAAAACATCCTGCAACCCACCTGCTGTACATGAGAGAACTCAGTTACTCACCTGGTCAACCTCCCATGTAGGGCTGGGCTATATATCGATATACTCGATATATTGCGGGTTTGTCTCTGTGCGATATAGAAAATGACTATATCGTGATATTCGAGTTTACGTTCTCACGCAGTTGCTTATAGTTGCGGGCATTACACTGCATGCGTTTCTCACTCTTTCTTGTCTCTCCTTCTCACAGAGACGTAAAACAAGCGCACCTTCTTACATACGTCACGTGTGCAACGTCACACGCTCCCGCGGAGCAGAGAGGTAGCGACATGGTAACATTAGCAGTGAAGCTAACGGTGCGGTGCGGGTGGTAATACGAGAGAGAGAAGGTGCGAGTCTGGTAACAAATAGAGGAATAATTAATTCACAAGAAAAACAGCACGGGGTCCATCGTCTGGCGGTGGTTTGGCTTCAAGCGGGAATATGTTGAACATTTATGCGGCAAAAGCGTTGCTACAAAAAGTAGCACCACTGCCAATGTAGCATGATTTGAAAAGTCACCCGCTAGAGAATGAAGAGTGCTTGAAACTCCGCATGTCAACATCTCGGCCGGTACCACACCAACAAAATGCCCAAGCAACCATTTCCAGATCAACACCGTATGAAAAAATAGTCAACAACAGGAGATAACGTTCGCAGTAACCTACCACATAGCGAAGGACATACACTATTTGATTTCCTATTATGCAGTTCATTTTTATTTGACAGTTATTGAAATATCTTTTGTGACATCATGCACAAAAGTGCACTTACTGTACAAAAAGTGCACTTTAATTTAGTGTTGTTTTGATATGTCATCTTAGTGACATCATTCATAAAAGTGCACTTATAGCTTGTTTTAAAATGTCTCTTGACAATTTGCACTTTTTGTTTTGGAAATGACATGAACGTTTGTGCCACTGCTTAATAACTGTTTAATAAATACAGTTTTGGTAAATTGACTTAGTTGTGATTTCCCCCTCTGCATGGAAGTTTAAAATGAGCATATATTAATGCAGTATGAACAAGAATGTTTTAATGTAGACACATAGAATCAACATACTGGTGTGATTATATGCATCAAGTGTTAATTCAAAGAGAAGGCAAAATATCGAGATATATATCGTGTATCGTGACATGGCCTAAAAATATCGAGATATTAATAAAAGGCCATATCGCCCAGCCCTACTCCCATGGAGACACCACTAGTCTGAACCACTACACATTACACTTAATTGTGCATTAACACTCTGGCTTAGAGGTTTAGTGTCTGAATACTACGTACTTACCTCTGCCCAGAAGCTCCATACAATATATGATGTAGTCCTTGACACTGGCCATCAGGTAGGCACAATGAAGCGCTGTGGTTAAAATGGCTGACTGGATTCCACACCAATGTTCTGTGCGATAGTCACACATCACATAGTCCAACAGCCTGATAACAAAACAAGCACAGAACAACTCACTGACAAGACAATCTTTGAAACCATAAAAGTAAAAATAGCAAATTAAATGTGATGTGTTCATCTAGGAACATAAATATCAGCGTGTAAAAGTGAAAAGTCGAGAAAAACTAATGACTTACTTGAGGGCTTTGGCATAATCTTGAGCATGATAGTACTCCTCTCCCATTTGCACCACTGGCAAAAAATGCAAAACAGTTACCATGGATACATTATAAAATAAACTTGCACTGATCAGCCAATTACAAATCGAAAACGACACTAACAATGCTTAGAAATGTAGATTTCTCATTGATTGTACTCATTTCAGTCCCCATTAAAATTTAGTTGACACTCTGCTGTTTATGTTTTGCACAGGGTGTACCCCGCCTACCGCTCGAATGCAGCGAAAGGGACAAGCGGTAGAAAATGGATGGATGGACAAACCAACCACACCTAGGAAGGACATTAATTGTGTTAAAAAACAAAGGGCCCTGATTTAAGTATAAGTGCAGCACACGTTCTATATGCATCTTATAGTGCTTGGAAAAACTATCTTAGTACAGAAGAACAATGTACTTCGGAGAGGGAAAAACATCTCCGTATAAAGAAAAGACTTATAGCCTGCTCAGTGAAAATTATCTTAGCAAGTATATATATTTACATTGTGCTGGATACATTGGGATGAATTATAGCTGTATTGGGATGAATGCAATGGAAACACCCAATCTCACCAAGAATGTATATTTCTAATTGCTACTCAAAATATCTAAACATGTCACATAAAAACTTTTTTTTAAGCTATAGATCTTCTGAGGAAAGAAATACTACTTTTGAGCATCACACGTTTGTTATAAGACAAACTACTTCACAATACTAGTAAGTATAGCTAATAATACTTGAATTGCTAATTTCAAGCTCATTTATGTTTTTAAAGCTTAAATATAATGTACTATATCATGAAATCTCACCAAGACAATGTTGACTTGTTCTATTGGGAGATTTGTCTGCTCATTACTGTCAAGCAAAATTAACTTGTATTATTTTATTTTATTTTATTACTCTTTTTAAGAGGGGCATTTTTTCCAGTGTGGGAAGACATCCACTAACACAAATGTGAAGTTTGTTTAATAATGTGCGTGTATTGTGGTGTTGCTAGTAGTCATAAGAGTGTGTGTTTTATGGTGGTTGTGTAGCTGAACATTAATTAAATAAGAGCTGTGATAGTAAAGTGTTACTTACTGAGGTGACTTTTCATTCGTGGACACTTGTACTTCTTAAACTGGGCAACAGCATTACTGAGAAGAGTGATGATCACCTCCTGTGCAGACACAATCTTTTGTTTTAATACAGTATATACTAAAATGCTGAACACACAGCACACGTCAAAGTACTCAATGTACTGTATGTACAGAGAAAGAAGGAGCTAATGCATTCAGTCTACACTGCACATGTTTTCACAATAATAACTATATAAGATCCTTAAAATTTAAATACTTATTTCATATTTTTTATCAATACCTTTTTTTATACTACCGGTACATATAACAATACTGCATCGTACATTCTACTAAAGAAGGAAGAAACTTTGATGTCGGATGACATGTAAGGACGACACTTTGGGATTAGCTGCTCTCAATTAAGGAAGGATACTCTGATTTCAAATGATCAGGAAGACAATGCATAATATGCAGCATTCAAATTAAGACGACATATACTTTGATGTCTTTATCAGGAAGACAATAACTTAAGAGAAATATGTTAATGTCGTTAATAGGATGACAATGCAACATATGCTGCATTCTACTCAATAAAAAGGATACTTTAATGTCCTAATTGGGACGACAATGCATTGTATGCTGAATGTCACTTCCAAAGAAAGATACATTGATATGCTTATGCTGCATTCAACTAAAGAAAAAAGACACAATGTCCTAAACAAGACTTAGGACAACAAAACATGCTATGCTGCAAATAACTTAAGCAGATACATTGATGTCCTTATCAGGACGCCAATGCATAATAAGATGCATTCTACTCATGAAAACAATTCATTGATGGCCTTATCAGGACAACAATATGCTGAAATTAAACTCAAGAAGAAAAAAGGGAGAGGGATAGAGACTATCTGCAGTTGGAATTCATCTTTCACCTCAATGAACCATAGTTCTCTAGTGCCAGCAGCACTCATGTAGCCAAAGAGCATGACATAACCACGACCATGCTTGACTGTAGACACAATTCTCTTATCGATGTATTCAGTTTTGTTTCCAGATATTTACACGAAAATGTTCATTTTTAGTGCATAGTAAATCTTTACTGCTCTACCAGAAGTACACTGACTACTCTAAAGTCTATCCAAGTTTACTTCCTACAGTTTTCTCCCTTGAAAAGATAAGGGTGTTGTGTACCATTGCATGCACTTACTGAATGTGGTACATCTCTTTCTTTAATCTGTAACGCTAGGATTCCTCTCTTTTCTTTGTCTTGGTCAGGAGGATCAATACCTACAAGAAAAATTATAACATTTTAAATATTCCAGTATTTAAGGCTATGATCACATCAAAGGCTTCAAACAGTCATTTATAAGTTTTGATATAGGACATTTTTTATGTACACAAATATTACAATTTAGTACATATGCAAACAGTACATGTATTTGTAATCAGACTTTTTTGTATTCAATTAAAACAAACGTGTATTGTTAAACAGAACGTTTTTATGGCATCTAGTTGGTAAACAAATCTAATCTATCAAATCTAGTGCAGCTTTTGGCTAGCAGTAGTCATGGCTACCGATGGTGCCATGGAGAATCTAGAGCTCAAAGAGCCTCTTTCATTGTAAAAGTATCCTGTTTGGGAACACTTCCAGGTGCGATACTTAAACAAAGACAATTGGATAAGATGAAGCTGAAGATGAAGTTGTTCAGTAGAAATGGAGAACATGACTACAAACTAACTATTAATACTGTCCTTCAAATAATAATACACTTAACCACAAACTGTACTTCAAATAATAATAATTAACTTTACCAATAATAAACTTAACTACAAACCAAATAATCATTCACACTCAAAACTATGCCTGTTGTACTTGTCTGTATTCTTGTACTTTACGAAAAAACTAATACTTGAGAACTGTTTTACTTATTTGAGAATTATATTTATTTATCATAGAATGACCTGTCAGCTGTTTACAGTGTTTTTTGTTTCCTTTTCATAATCAAAACTGCTTACACAAAAGTTAATCAGTTTTATGTTTTGCACTTTGTTTCTTAACTGTAGATAAAATGAATCCAATATTGGTTGAAACTGATGGGACATAAAATCATGATAAAGGCATACGGTTACTTCAAATACATACAAAAATGTTGGTTGTGTGTGTGCGTGTGCGTGTGCGTGTGCATGAATTTGATATGATGATGATATGAATTTTGAGAGATGTGAAGTGGTTTGGATCCTAACAGCCAAAACTTTTTTTCATCAAATCAATGTGGACACAAGAAGAATAAGATGAATACATCTGATTGAGTGCTGCTAGTGTGAACATAGCCATAAACGTCAATATGCATTAAAGACTTACTCTGATGTCCTTGTCTCCATGGTCTCTGACCATAGTAGTCCAGTCCTGCATTCTGGGTGTCCAATGGGTCAGATGAAGGATACACCGCTCCAGCCTAACACAATATTCATATCACAACAAATGTAAATACCCCCCCAAATAAATTGATCAAGCTGAAGAAATTTAGCAAGATTGAAAAAAGTCACAGTGGGTCATCATACCAACAATCCATATGACCAACTCAGAACTGAACTTTACAAGCTCCTTGTTTGAGGATATGTACCATAATAGAGGCAATAAACAAGAGGAACGAATATAAATCAAATAAAATATTCATTATTTACAGTACTTTGTTACATGTTGTACCAAAAGTCAGTCACAAGACTTTTGTTTTAGTTTGCTCAAAGCAGAGTTGAACTAATGCTAAAGTCACTGGCAAAACAGGCTGATGCTAAAGCTAAAGCTACTAGATGTGTTCATGTTGATATCATGATCTCAACACTGACATGTATTGCACAGATCTTTATAGTCATTTGGTGGGAGTGAACAACATGACATACATAGGTCACTTCCTCAACAGCGCCGCCCAGTGGCGACAGGAAATTGTTTGCACAGAGCCTACCGTACTCCTCTAAGGGCATTTTCTGATCAACATCATATTAAAGGGAAACACAAGTTGAATGACTTCACTTCTTGAGGTCATGATTGGTGTGTACAATGAAGATGACACTGTGAAGAGATTAATATGTCAACGCCTCAATTTCTATTCGTTTAGTTTAGCCTTCCCCCCCTGCTGGCTTAATCAACACCCGTATTTCTACTTGCATCAACTTCTGCACCACCAACATTTGTGTGGGTGAGCACCCATTCAATGCTGCTTAGATTTCATCTTGTTTTGCAGCTATTTTATATTTACTTTCACTTTAGTTAAAAAGTCTGACCATAGCATCAATGTATGAAATGATAGCACTCACATGTGACATCAGTCTGATTTAAGGCACTATTAAAAGCAAACCACACAAACTACCAACCAATAATTATTTCACCCATGCAGGCAAAAAGGTTTTGGGAATAAACATTCCTGGGGTTTCACTCCAAATTGTCCACGTTATGATTACATTTTGTCTAAAACTAAAAATAAAAGATGATTCCTATTTTAAGAGCTTATTGAAGCGTGCAATGAAAAAAAAATCACCTGACTGAGCTGCAATGCTTGTCGCTTCCTGTCCTGGCTGTAGCAGGCAGCCTGCTGGTAGTAGAAACCAGGGTTTTGTGTCTGGATAGCTGGCAGGCCTAACTTGATAGCTTCATCAAAAAGCTCACCAAAAGACTGGAACCTGAGAAGAAATATTTTTTACACAATGTTCATCACCCACTTTTCAGTAAACCATCCACGGTCAGTTAATACATTGCATGATTATTGCGATAATATTTTGCGATTAGTCACGTGAGTTAACTTGTTATTACCGACAGCCCTAATATAAATATACACACAACAAATTTTAGCAGTCTAATGTATATTATACTCACTGTTTTGACATCCATGCTGCATGCTCAAAGGCCAGCTCAGCACAACCAATCTTTTTCTTAAAAAGGTCAATGTGCTTTCTGAACTGAGAAATAGCATCAAGAGGAGTATTGTGCTGGAAACAAAGACGGCACACCTAAAAATAAAGGAAGAAAAACACAATCAGCAGCTTGTAATTCTTTTCTCTATTGTGTTGTCACTGGATATTTAACATTTACATTTCTTTACAATGTCCATGTTTTCTCTTTGGTGGCTTTAGTAAGTAACATTGAACTTGCCTTCTGTCTACAAGTAACGAGAACTGTGAATCTTTTCCTGCTCTAATTTCACTAATGGCTCAGCTGATACTGCTTGTTATTTAACGTTTCATCCCAACTAACAATCAAATCATTACATCTCTGTGTGACAAATATGTGTACCGTTCCAGTGTATTGACACATACAGGTATTGCTAGATGTTGATTATTACAGAATAGGGTATCAAACAGATACAGACCTTGTAGTTAATAAATCCTGCCAATGTTTTGATCTCCAGCATGTTTGACTCGTAGGCTCTGAGCTCTTGGACAAGACTATAAGCAGTCCTGTAGTGCCTGTAAAATAAAACATTTCAAGCAGCTTGTACAATCTTTTTACACAAGCATAATTGAAGATACTGTATAAGATGTAGGGTTCACTTTGATGTTCTTCACTTTTACACTAAAATCAATCCCATATGGGTAAATGTTAAACTTGGCACACTTGCTGGCGAGGTCATCACTCACGCAAAGAAAACCAGGCATTACCTTATCTGAAATCAATATCACCAAAAAAAGGATACAGATATGATCGTCTCTTTTTTTTTAATCTCAATATTGGTCAATCAATATTACCGAACATCCCTAATAACAATCAAAAGAGTAGAGAATAAGACTATTTTTCAAATACAAGATTATTTTTTTTCTGTGTAATGTTATAATGCAAACTATTTTTCATTGAGGGCATGTTGCAGTTATGGCTGCCCTCAGAGGGCTTTTAACAGTCAATATACAATAATTGTAATGTAGAAGTGACTCATGATATTTTTACATGATTGCCTATGCATTTTTTTGTTTTAAGTACAAATTGATGGATCACTTGCTTTGAAATCACAAGTCAGGGTGAAAAACAGATATTTCAATATTTATATTTTAACAAAATGTTTTTTTTTGCATAATTAAATAATATTCAAGTATAAAAGATATGTAATTGTTTGCTGTATATGCATTTTCGGTCAAAATAAAAAATTAATTAGGAAGAATGATGAGAATTCTAGGCATTCATGGGCCACATAAACAATGTGGTAGACCAGATCTGTGTTCTAATGGGTCAGATGTATTTGATTTTTAAAACATGCAGTGATAAACTAACTCACTAATGACTTACTTTAAAGCGTTCTGGGTGTCTTGCTTTAGCTCACTGAAGAAAGCAATTTTAAACTGGTGTCGAACAAACAGCAGCTACAAGAAAAAAGATAAAAGTATATTGTACTAATCATGTAAATGTCATCAAGAAAAGCTTATGCTTCACATTAACGTGCAAATATTATTTCCATAGTTACCTGATGTGTGGTCTTGTTGAGAAACTCCTTATGGGATTTAACCCTGCGGATTTCATTGTAATAGTATGTCTGAGCATGCTCGTAAAAAGCATTCTCCAACCTGCAAAGATTTAAATAAGACTATTTTACACACAATACATTATAGTGCACTAATCACAGTTGTGAAGGGAACCTAACGGTTCACCTTGAAATAATACTTTTTATACGTTTACTACATAAACAGGTGCAGCTTATTAAACTGAAATATGACAGAAACTTATTTGATTTTGTGAATTAAATTAAGAAAAATACTTACAGTATTTAATACTGATTTTTTTTAATTTGCTGTAAGCTATTCACATGCACATGTAACATAGTACTAGTACATAAAACAAGTATTTGATCCTCTACTTATTTAGTACATTTACTCGAACAAAAATATGAACACATTTTTATTTTTGCTTTATTTGAAGAGAAAGAATGTGAATCTTGAAATAATCTCATTATGTGTATAAAATACACCAGTCATTCAAACTTCTACACCACCATGAACAAGACCAACAAACTGTCAAAGATTGTAGACCTGCTCAAGAATGGAATGGACTACAAGTTTAAAAACACCTGAATGAGTCACAACAAGACCCCCAAGAGAATGAGATGTGGTCAGATGACCTACAGGTACTACTACTACTACTACTACTACTGCGACAAACATCAGTGCAAGTCCACCAGTGCAAGTCCACCAGTACAAGTGCTACAACTACAATAAACTACAAATATACTAGTACAAGTACTACAACTACAAGAACACTAATACAAGTATTACAACTACAAGAAACTACTAAAGTACAACTACAATGCACTCTACAACCATTACAAGAAACTATAATACACGACAACTACAAGTGCAATATTACAAGTACTACAACTACAAGTATAATAAACATGTGATCTCTGTATTGTATTGGGATGGAATATTTATTTCAAAGCATATAATACAAACGTATTGCTATTTTATTTCATGCTCGGGTGCATTGTGTTAAAATAATGCTAGAGGAGTGTTCATACAAAAGTGAACACAGTAAATTAAGTATATTAATACAGCTGTAGGGAGTATTAAAGTACCGTATCATGTAACCAACAAGGTGGTCAGTGTGTGGAAGAACAAACAAACTTTTTCCTGACAAATCACAGGCGTGGCAAAGAGCTGCAGCTCGTTCAGATGCCACCAAGTCTTCTCCTACACAAACACAAGACAAAGTAATTAATGTAATATACAGCATATACACCGTAAATAAAGAAGAAATAACTGCATTTTTAGTAGAAGTTACAAATGAAAAAGTGATACAAGTCAAGTTAAGAATGTGGAAGAAGAAGCATTAATATATTGAAATATAATGTTTATCCTAAACCAAAACTTTGTGAATACTTTTCACAACTTCACTTAATCCAAAAAAAAAAACATTTCTGTACATCCTGCAATCACATAAGACATAATATATACAAAACGTTTTCTCTGAAGGTTAAATCATATATACACATAAACAATCAAAGGATGTAGAAAGGATTGTAAAAAATTATTTTAAAAAATATATACATGCATGCCAGTTGTGTGATATTAGCATCAACATTTCAACTATTTGTCCTTACAATACATTGTATGAAATACTTAAATGGTATGCAATCCTGCTGAAAAGACAGCTATAGATATAATAAATGTGACGTTATTACTAGCATATTTACTCCTCACCTGGAGGCAGAGGAGTTTTCTTCTGAATTAAAACCACGGCCACTTTGGTATTCCTGCTTTGAAGGCTTGACCTAAATACAAATCATTTACAAACTAAATACATAGTCATAAGTTTAACATTGCCTCATATATAGCAATAAGTAAGTTTGTCCAAACATTTCACTGGTACTTCAAATTATAACAACAACTTTATTACTGAAGATCCTTTCCTGTCAATCTTGTTTAGTAACTCAGCTACTGTGAGAGCTACAAATATTTGGAGAGTTAATTGTTTTAATGCTTTTTGTCTTTACATTAAACGCCATTCACAATGGATTCGAAATAAATAAATCAGCATGTACACTTCAAACTTTAATTTTAGAGTTGTGCTAAACAAAGTAATTTAGGGATTAAAGCTACAGTAAGTGTACCCAAACACACACTGATGAGCAACATTTTAAGCCCATGGACATTTTATGCCTACGGACATCATTAAAAACGAATATGAAGATGAATATAATTACAATTATTGCAGTTGAATCACTGGATGTTATCTACACAATGTAAATGGTAAATGCCATAATTTTGTCGAACTTAATTGAAGTTGAAAAAACACTTTATTCACAGGCTGATTTGTTTATAGATTTATTTCAAATCCATTGTGGTTATGTAACAATGTGTATACTAATGAAGGCTACTAAAACATTTGATAAATGGTGTACATCAGGGATATTCAACCAAATTGTTTTAGGGGCCACATTTTCAGGATTACAGGACAGCTCTGCTTTTTTTAGTGACCTTCTGCAAAAAAGCTAGTCAAAGATCATTTATATGGCAGCACTCTGGTGTTTTTAAAGATCTGTTGCAAAAATGTTAGTCTCTCACAGTTTTTTTTAACTAAACTCACGGGCCACTAGTTGAATAGCCCAAATAGTGAAAAGGACAGAACCTAAAATGGAACCTTGAGGAACACTACTAGTAGAACTAAAGAAGTGGAAGAAATTACTATAACTGCATCTGAAATAAACAAGCTACAGCAGCAACTTAGTTACATGAATCACACTACAAAAATGTGTAACTGCTATAAAAGAGAGTTCTTAAAGGGGTGCCTTGAGATTCCCAGGGTTCTATGTTTGCTTGCAAGGTTAAAATGTCAATGCAAGGATCTGCCAATGTGTTTACAATGGTCCAAGTTATTCTATGCAACAGGAACACTATTGTGTTTCAGGAATTTGCTGCACAAATGTTTGTCTCCCAAGTTTTGGACTGAACTCGGAGGTATGGTGTCATTCATTTTACTTTTAATAATACTGCAATCAAATCAATATTTGTACATACCTGACAATCTCCACCTTAGTAGCACATTCTGATTGCTTCTCTTTCCACTGTGGGTCATCCCAGTCCAGTTCGTAGAAGACAACAACCAATGCTGGGACTAGGTTCAAGTGCTTGTTCATCCACAATGTTTTCAAGATTCCTTTAGGAATGTACCACTCGTAGGATGTACGCTACACAGAGAGAAAAACATCCAGAAAACATTCAATGTCTATCATTTAGGCATCCATTGTAGAATACAGTGTTTCCTAAAAGGACAAAATATAGCTTAAAAGAAGACCGTGTACAGAAGGATTGTCCCAAAAATTCAAGTTCAGATTTATCAAACACTAATAAATATGCCAGAAACTATTTAAACAAAAGGTCAGGACACAACAATAGTATAATATTAGCATCAACCAACATGGTGTCCACACCAGATCCAGTACATGTTAATTTTGCTAGGTCGCATTAACTTCTTGAAATAAATGGCATAACAACATTCCAATGCCTGGTGTTGGGGTTTTTATTTTGATATGAACTGAAGATACTGGTACAGCAGTATACATTTACCATCAATACATAGCATTATTGTGTAAATATCTGGAAACACAAGTAGGAACATGTCCTTGTTGAGAATATCACTGCCCTAATCATATTGGGACATGCAAAGCAGTAATCTTATATCTAACTAGGCCTGGACCGGTAACAAATTTTGCTGGACGAGATATTGTTCTACAAATTGTTGATAAATTATATTATTATCAGCATTATGTTAAGACCAAATTAAGCACCAATGTAATCATGATATATAATAACAATGCAAGTAACCTTTTCAAACGCTATAAACTTTAATTCTCATTAGTGGGTTTTTTAGCATTGTAATTGGAAGGACAATAATCTTTGATTAAACAAACATAAAACTAACTCTCATTTTCTGTTAGCAAAAACAGATCTTTGATAAATATTTGTGGCCATCACTTTTCAACAAATTTAGCATAATGGCTGGTTGGTCCGTTTTGATGGGATCATCTTGCTCACTCAGTTTGAATCTGAAATATTCCCTCACTGGACGTCTGGCTTTGCAATCATCTTATTTTCCTTCTAAGTTTTGTTACTTTGCAATGATTCTTACTAACAAACAGCGACACTATCGAGGCTCTGTCCGTGCACCGTGTGTGTAAGGTATCACTCCCGTCTCTGCACGCTGAGACAAAGATTGTTGATGACCGACAAAGGGGTTCACTGCGTTAATTCAGTTCTGCTATTGAATAAACACGCTCAGATGCTGAGGGCGTTGCACAAATGGCACCCACTTGCAGCCTGTTTGGAAGCGACAAAGAAAACAAACATACATGGCATTTTCTGTTCTGACCAAACTATTGTTGTAAAGTGTGAAATGTTTGTCATACAATTAATACTGTTCTATGTGTCGCTGTCGGGTGGTCACGGCAGTTACTGCATTTTTGAAGAGTGTGCATTTTGACTCACACTTCATTGAACAGAAGTTACCTAAGCCAAGCAGAGCAAGTTACGGTGCCAGCACATACTTCATGATGAAATACATATATCCCCAAACGGTAGAAGTTTGTATCTTTGTTTTTGTATGAGATATTGCCAGCTAAATTCACAATTTGATCGTAAATTGAGCCCCTTCATTATGCTAATCAGCCATGATTTGCAATGTCATCCAAGTCGTAGTAGTACAAAGTCATATTTGTTTATCGTTTCTATGTCGTTTATAGTAGCATTACAGTACAGTCTACATGTATATATTTGCTGCACATATGTATATATTGATTGTATCGTCTTTTTAGTTTCACCCTTTTGAATGTCGTTTATCCTGCTGACACGCTCATTGGTCACCAGAGTTCATGACATGAGAAAGTTGTTAGACAGCCATTGCATGAAACATGCACCACGAACGGCATATGGCAATTTTTCGATGCCGGCAGAATTATTGAGTTTATTTTCATTTGTCATTCAATTAATTGATATATTATCAGTTTGGGCCTGTACCTAATGGCCTTATCAGTCTTCCTAGCTCCATGTTGCAAAAGTCACATACAGCCCAGCTTTCGAAGAGAGGGAATAGTAGCCTCTATAATAGTACATTCATGGTTCCCTGAACCACATCTCCCCTTTGCTAGCAGCACTCCTGCACACTACCACAACTATGATTGACTGTAAGCAGGACACAACCATCTAGTTACTCACTTGTGTTGCCAGCTAATTGGGCAATCATGCTGTGTTTTGACTCATTATCAGTGAACAGTTCAAGCTGTACATAGACTACTGCACTGAAACATTAGGGGGTGTACTCACTTTGAAATACCGTACAAGCACAGAGACAGCAATATTTACAACTCTTCTTAAAAGCATTCATGTATTGGATGCTCATGTATTATTATCATTCAGTAATTTAACTTTTATCTATTGGCACACCTTAGTACGACATTTGGGATACTCATGGTCACCCGGGAGAATTTTGAAAGAGATTGGAACTCTGTCAGCCCGTCTGTTGGTGCTAAAGACATCCCAGATAGCGCGGTGCACAGCGTTGTACACCACATCCAAACCAGTCAGAGCCACAAACGCCATCGGCCGACAGCACAGCTCTGGAGGAAGCTCACACTGCAAACTTGCCATCATCTACTTCTCTACAAATACCTGAAAGACATGAAAACACACCCTATGTTAATTTATTTGGATGAACAATGTTACTGCTCTTCTTCATTGTTATGGTTAACAAGTGTTGGTAGTAGTTAACAGCGTTAGAGTATAATGGTCTTACTAACAGCGTTATTATTTCAGTAACGAGTAATCTAATTAATTACTGTTCCCATCGTTGCGACGCTGTTGCCGTTATTGAGAATGTGAAGTGGCTCGTTACTACAGTTTGGTTGAATGACGCGCAAAGTGTCAGGTTCCGGACACATTTCAGCTGCCTGGAGAAAAAGCAGAGGGGCTGGGGAGATGATGACGCCATTGTAAATGCGCTGATGAGGATTGGCTAGATGGGCGGATCATGACCTACTCACGCTGTTTCACTGACACACGACAAGCGCCCGATAATTGTGATGAGTCGGAGCCAGGGAAATTCAAAGGCAGTGTTCTCAAACTGAAAATACCGGCACTACTTTTTGCTCATTGAAATTAAAGTCAAGAATGTTTATGCAACATGCACGCTATGTCCAGGAAAAAAGTGTTTATCCACATCTGCCTCAAAAAACACATATCGCACCTCACATTGACACATGACACTTGCAGCTTTTACTAACCGAAACCCAAGCCCATAAGTAGCCAGCTTTTTAAATCAGCTTCTTTGGGGGCTGGCTGTGCCCTGCTTCTCCCGTGCCTTGTCCTCTGCTGGGCACGTCTGTCTATGGCCTGCTGCTGGCCCTGCCGGGCGGCATGGTGGTCCCAGCTCTGGTGATCCTATTGCTTGCCCGCCTGACTGCGTGGGGCCGAGTGTCCCTTGTTACCTGGGCACCCCACCTGCTGTTTTGGGTTGGGCTCTCTGGGTGGCTGGGGCTGTACTTTGGCTCCCGCACACACTGGGAGACAAATATATTGTACATACAAATACACATTCATACTCACATACACAGGTACATACACTACCACATACATACACAAATACAGTACATACATCCACATGCACATTCACTGTACAAACATATATATGCTGTACATATACAAGCACATATGCATACATACACCAAACATATAGAAACGCTGTTCTCCTAGGGGAAACTGGGTAAAACATGGCACACTGACAAAGCTTAACCTATTGTTACTATAACAATCTACAATGTTAATACAGTTCGCTTCTCTTTCTTCCCCTCCATTTATCTGCTTTCTTTTGTAATTCAAGTTATCATTACATATAGGGGGGGTTACCCACATATGCGGTCCTCTCCAAGGTTTCTCATAGTCATTCACATTGACGTCCCACTGGGGTGAGTTTTCCTTGCCCGTATGTGGGCTCTGTACCGAGGATGTCGTTGTAGCTTGCACAGCCCTTTGAGACACTTGTGATTTAGGGCTATATAAATAAACATTGATTGAATGATTGATATATGTATTGTTGCATTTGAAACAACTGAATTGTTGATAATAGAGGTAATTATTATTATTCATTATCAATACTGCTATTTCTATTGGTATTTGTATTGCTTCATTTGTAGTGCAATAACGTTCATTGTCATTTCTGTGTTATTAATGTTTACTTCACTAACTGCTTCTTTGCTATCACTTTTCGTATCATATTTGTACATATCGTATTTGCTGATGTTGTTGTTGTCTCTCTGTCTTATCCGGCTGCAACAGTCACATGACTGTCACATGACACATTTAAAGTGTTGTACAATTTCTTATTGGTTCAAATCGACCACGCAAATAGTGTAGGGCGACGCTAGCTAACGACATGCTAACAGCCATCGCATAATAACATCATGCAACGCACGGCCGTCAAGTAAATGGATTAAGGCAATCCAAGTAGCACTGACACCAGACATGAGATAACAATCAAGGACAATTAGGCATCCACGTAATATCTCAAATCCGCCATTAAAAATAAAAAGATGCAAGCTCGATTATTGAAACACACGGGACCTTGAATTGAGATTTGTACGAGTGTAACGTAATCATAAATATTCTATTAGTGAACAAGAACATACCTTAAGTTCAGAAATGAAGTAGAAAGGTCACATGTAGCATTGGTAGTGAGTTCTATCAGACCAAAAACTGCAGCTTGTGGGAGTCTGCTGCTGCCACCCAATCTGCATGCGGAAGTAAATCTGCCAACAAGCCATACTACGCATGCGTACACGATAACACACCAAGTCAACATTTAGCGTTTTTGATTGACTTTTGAATTTAATTTGTGTCCAAATGATAATGTATTAAACATGTATGTACATAACTTATTTCGACTCTGCTTTTGGTGTCATGTCTCTATTTCTTAGAGCTTTTATTTGGGCTATTTCCTATCGCATCTTGCTGGTTTCCTTTCTAAGCGTGTGAGTATAAAATGAGCCTCATCTGCTGGCTATCCTGTGTGTTGATTTTTGGAGGAAACTACAATGGAATTTATTGAGCTTCATGGGTGTCAATACGTCACCATTTGACCAAGAGTAAATGTTATGCACAACATAATAAATAGTCTCACTGTCATTTTACTAAATCTTAAGCAGAAGTCTAATAATTCCGTTTTGTTTACGTATTTAATTATATTCTGCACCTATAGTTATGTGTAGAAAACGAGCAAATATATATATATATATATATGTATATATATATATATATATATATATATATATATATATATATATATATATATATATATATATATATATATATATATATATATATATATATATATATATATATATATATATGTGTGTATATATATATATATATATTTTTATATTATATATATATATATATATATATATATATATATATATATATATATATATGTGTGTATATATATATATATATTTTTTTATATTATATATATATATATATATATATATATATATATATATATATATATATATATATATATATATATATATATATATCCCTGCGATGAGGTGGCGACTTGTCCAGGGTGTACCCCGCCTTCCGCCCGATTGCAGCTGAGATAGGCTCCAGCGCCCCCCGCGACCCCGAAGGGAATAAGCGGTAGAAAATGGATGGATGGATGGATGGAAAGTTAAAGTTAAAGTACCACTGATTGTCACACACACACTAGGTGTGGTGAAATTTGTCCCAGCCCCTTGATCACCCCCTGGGAAGTGAGGGGAGCAGCGGGCAGCAGCGGTGCCGTGCCCGGGAATAATTTTTGGTGATTTAACCCCCAATTCCAACCCTTGATGCTGCATATATACATATACATATATATATATATATACATATATATATATATATATATATATATATATATATATATATATACCAGTGGCGTGCAGTCACTATGGCAGGGGAGGCACAGCCTCACCTGCCATCATAGAAAGAAAAGAAAAAGTAAAAAGAAAAAAAAAAATGTAATTGTTATATGTATCCAGTGATTATACTAAAGTTATTTTCCATTTAACTTCACCAGTTTTAGATTATTTTTATTTGTATCTTCACATTTGCCGTTCAAATACTGAGAAGAGACGGTGCGGTGATCAGCAGCCAGTTGAGGCACGTCACTGCGTTGTGCCTCAACATGGATTGTGTGCAATGACTCGGCTAACTGTTGGCCTGCTGTGCAGTAAGACCGTATTGCTATATGAATTATATTACATTTCCATAGTTTAGTTAGCTGAGGTATATAATGTACAGTGTATTTTGTCAACAACTGTATGTGTGTAACGTATTTCTTGTGCTGAGCGATCATAAAACTCTGCTGCGAAGACGCACTGTGAGAGGCTCGTCTCCTAACCCCGCCTCCTGGTGCCAAGCATCTCCGCCGCAGAATGCACCGCCCGACGGGAGCGCCACACCAACCAAAGCCCACACCCAAACCCTCCACGTGCAAGACCGAATCCACCCAAAAAAAGTCACTTAACAAGAAGCCAAAAAGTGCAAAAACAACAATGCTCGCGCTGGAGGAGCCGCGAACGACCGCAGGGACACAACATTAGGTACACCTGCAGACTGCAGCACGGATTTCATATTTCATTCATTCACAACTCTTCCAACACGAACACCACTGTTCCCGCACTTATAAGTAAAGGTAAGACCATAATAACATTTTTTTTATTAAATGTGCTTTTTTGTGTGCTACAGTTTGTAAGTGTAAAGTTAAAGTTAAGTTAAAGTACCAATGATTGTCACACACACACTAGGTGTGGTGAAATTTGTCCTCTGCATTTGACCCATCCCCTTGTTCACCCCCTGGGAGGTGAGGGGAGCAGTGGGCAGCAGCGGCGCCGTGCCTGGGAATCATTTTTGGTGATTTACCCCCAATTCCAACCCTTGATGCTGAGTGCCAAGCAGGGAAGAATGCTGGTATGTGCTTTTAAACATAACCCGTTAACTGCTGCCAATCAAATGGTGAATAAGATACTCTTTAGGGTTCATATGTGTGCCTCACCAGTCATGAACCTCACCGCACGCCACTGATATATACATATATATATACATATATATATATATATATATATACAAATATATATATATATACATATATATATATATATATATATTTTTTTTATATATATATATATATATATATATATAAATATATATATACATATATATATATTTATATATACATATATATATACATATATATATATATACATATACATATATATATATATACATATAAATATATTTATATATACATATTATATATATACATATATTTATATATACATATATATACATATGTATATATATATACATATATATATATATATGTATATATATATATGTTTATATATACATATATACGGTGGCGACACAATCAGGTGCTGAGGAAGTTGGCAGAGCTGTTGGAGAGATGCAGAGTCGGGGCAAACAACGCCACAGATCGCCATCGGCCAAACATCAATTTCATCAAACCAGGAGAGGTAGGACAGAAGACAGAGGCGGGAAGATCATCACTTCTGCTTACCCCTGGTAAGGGCTGGGAGATGCGCGTTGACCTGGACAAGCTGCTAGTCTTCCCAACTGAGGTAATACAGACAACGCTAAGACCAGACGTTGTGATGTGGTCCTCAGCTGCTAAGAAAGTCCTCATCATTGAACTAACCGTGCCATGGGAGGAGGGAATACCAGTAGCACATGAGTTCAAACGGTCAAAGTACAGCGACCTGGCAGAGGACTGTAAGGGGGGAGGCTGGTCTGCGTCCATTCACCCCGTGGAGATCGGATGCAGGGGCTTCGTAGGAGGTTCTGCGACCCGGCTCCTGCGTGCGGCGGGAATGACCGGTTACAGCCTGAGGAGGGCCATTAAGGAGTTGGCAGAGGAGGCAGAGAAGGCAAGTTTCTGGATGTGGCTAAGAAGGAGGGACAACACTTGGGGCTCAACACCCCATTGAGGTCAGTTGCAGGGAGTGGCGCGGGGAGACGTCCCCGCTTAGCCACTGCCCCCCCACCGCGAGGTGTCCTGGCTTGGGGGCGAAACATCAGTGAACGGTGGCACCAGCTGACGACCCTGCAGCTGACCTCGAAGTGCACTGGAGGAGGTGCGACAGGCAGAGATGCCAAGCAGTTAGGTCTGTACTTATTAATTGACACTTCTGGGGAACCAGCGACTACTGTGAAAGAGCAGTTGGCAGCCAGGAAAGTCTGGTGGGCAACCGGGAAAGACCGGTGGACGACGGGAGAGACCGTACCAGGAGTGGGCGGTTAGTCACCTTACCCACTTGCTTCCTCATGAGGAAGCACCTACAAACTGACTACGAAAAGGCATAAGAAAAAACAACCCGAAGGCCCTCCGAGAGGCGGGATGGAAGATGGGCCTATTCTGACGGATCAAACGGTGACAAACGGAACGGAAAACGACAATGAGAAGGTTCTCCGGAAGTGTAAATGCGGGTGGCAGAAGGTGACTTCTTTTAAAGGACTGCGGATTCATCAAGGGAGAATGAAGTGTGGGAGTACTCCCGACCAGCATAACCGCGCTGCTTCGGCAGGTCAGACGGAAGAGACCCAATGCCAGGTGACAAACCACAGTGCAGAGGGTCCCAGCAATGCTGAGGGGGAAACGGCAGTGGAAGCAGGAGGGGAGATGAATGCAGCACCCGAGAGCGAAGCTCATGCAGTCCCCCAGAGAGTTGCACAGTCAGAGAGCCAACGCAAACATCCAGAAAGGCGCAAGAAGATCAAGTGGCCGAAGGCAAGCAACCAAGCAGAATGGCGCAAGCTTGACGATCACCTGAGAGGGGTACTGGAGCATTCCCTGCGAGGGACGGTTGAGCGTAAACTAACCTCGCTGAGTAACATCATTTATGAGGAGTGCAGAGAGAAGTTCGGAGAGAGCGCGACCAAGCGAGCCACAGCCCAGAGGCACAAAGGACGGAGGGAGAGGGAAATCAAGGGGCTTATAACCAACAGGCGCCAGTTGCGTAAGAGGTGGAGGAAAGCAGCCGCGGAGGAAAAAGAAGGGCTCAAAGTGCTATGGGATGATCTCAAGCAGCGTCTTGCCAAGCTGCGTCGGGCAGAGAGACTCAGAAGGCGCCGGAAACGAAAGGAGAAGGAAAGAAAAGACTTCTTCAAGGATCCTTTTCGGTTTGCCCGTCAGCTCCTGGACGAAAAGCGAAGTGGCAAGCTGTCCATCGCGAAAGAGGATCTGGAACAACACATCAAGGACCAGTATACGGATGCAGCCAAAGATACACCACTTGGTTCACCAGGCCATGTGCCACGTCCAGAGCCCCCAGAGACCCCATTCGACACTTCCCCACCTAGGCTGAGCGAGATTAAAGAAGTCCTTAAGAAAGCCAGATCAGCCAGATCAGCCAGGACCAAACGGGCTTCCTTACAAGGTGTATAAAAACTGTCCGCAAGTGACCACAATCTTGTGGAAGCTCATGAGTGTTGTGTGGAAGAAGCAATCCATTCCAGCGGAGTGGCAAGAGGCAGTTGGAATATTCATCCCCAAGGAGCAAAATTCAACCAACATCAGCCAGTTCAGGTCAATCGCTTTACTGAACGTGGAGGGAAAAGTATTTTTCTCTGTCCTGGCAAAAAGGATATCCAGCTTCCTCAGCAACAACTGCTACATCGATACAAGCTGTCAAAAAGCCGGACTGCCAGGCTTTCCGGGGTGCATAGAGCATGCATCCGTGATTTGGGATCAGATACAGCGTGCCAAAAGAGAGAGGAGCAACCTCCACGTGGTATGGCTCGACCTGGCAAATGCCTATGGCTCAGTACCACACAAGCTGGTTGAGTTTGCCCTGAATTTCTTCCACGTTCCTGTGTGTGTCAGTAACATCATAGCCAAGTATTTCAACAACCTACACATGTGCTTCTCAGTAGATGACTACATGACAGGATGGCAGCGGTTGGAAGTGGGAATTGCCATGGGCTGCTCCATATCACCAATCCTCTTTGTGGCTGCATTTGAAGTGTTACTCATTGGAGCAAGGCAAATGGTCAGAGGCCTGAAAACACCGTCAGGAGGAACACTTCCCGCTCTGAGAGGTTTCATGGATGATGTGACAAGCATCCTACAGACCGCCCCATGCACAGCACGACTCCTCAAGCGTTTCGACGAACTGACCGTCTGGGCGAGGATGAAGATAAAGCCTGCTAAGTCCAGGAGCCTGTCCATCAGGAAGGGTGTGAGAGATGACAGGACAGTCTTCACAGCAGGAGGTGAGAAGATTCCACTCCTGGCAGAGCAGCCCATCCGAAGCCTCGGGAGGGAGTATACAGCAGAGCTTTCGGACAGGCAGATGGGGAGGGTGGTCCAGAAACAACTAAAAGAGGGGCTCGTAAGGATCGACGGCAGCCAACTTCCTGGGAAGCTGAAGGTTTGGTGTTACCACTTCACACTTTTCCACCGCGTAATGTGGCCGCTGAAAGTAGCCGAAATTCCATCTTCTCAGGCCAGCAAGATGGACAGCATCGCCAACGGTTATATCAGGAAGTGGCTGGGCCTCCCCCGCTGTTTCTCGGACACAGGTCTTTTCGGCAAGAACATTCTGCAACTTCCTCTGAAGTCAATCAATCTGGGTTACAAGCAGGAGAAGACTCGCCTTGTACTGGAATTGAGGGAATCAAGAGACGAAGCTGTGAAGAGTGCAGCGGTGACCGTCCGCACTGGACGAAAGTGGAAGGCTCAGGTGGAAGTGGACCAAGCTGTCTCAAGGCTGAAGTACAAGGAGATTCTGGGAAGAGTCCAAGACAGCCGGGCAGGACTGGGATGGGGGCAACCAGTCCAGTTCTGGTCCAAAGCCACGAGACAGCAGAGGAAGGCCATGGTGGTGGAAGAGGTCACACAAGTGGCGCAAGACCAGTATTGGATCAAGGCCGTATCCCAGGGAAAACAGGGGGCATGGACTCGCTGGGAGGATACCATCAAAAGAGTCATAACCTGGGCCGACATCTGGCGAACTCCTCAATCTCGGCTTAGCTTCCTCGTGAGGGCAGCGTATGACACCCTGCCATGCCCTCGAAACCTCGCCCAATGGTTCGGAAGCGAGGGCAAGTGCTCCCTGTGCAGCAAAGACAATGCAGGACTCAAACATATCCTTTCAGGTTGCAACGTCGCGCTGACGCAGGGACGCTTCCGGTGGCGACACAATCAGGTGCTGAGGAAGTTGGCAGAGCTGTTGGAGAGATGCAGAGTCGGGGCAAACAACGCCACAGATCGCCATCGGCCAAACATCAATTTCATCAAACCAGGAGAGGTAGGACAGAAGACAGAGGCGGGAAGATCATCACTTCTGCTTACCCCTGGTAAGGGCTGGGAGATGCGCGTTGACCTGGACAAGCTGCTAGTCTTCCCAACTGAGGTAATACAGACAACGCTAAGACCAGACGTTGTGATGTGGTCCTCAGCTGCTAAGAAAGTCCTCATCATTGAACTAACCGTGCCATGGGAGGAGGGAATACCAGTAGCACATGAGTTCAAACGGTCAAAGTACAGCGACCTGGCAGAGGACTGTAAGGGGGGAGGCTGGTCTGCGTCCATTCACCCCGTGGAGATCGGATGCAGGGGCTTCGTAGGAGGTTCTGCGACCCGGCTCCTGCGTGCGGCGGGAATGACCGGTTACAGCCTGAGGAGGGCCATTAAGGAGTTGGCAGAGGAGGCAGAGAAGGCAAGTTTCTGGATGTGGCTAAGAAGGAGGGACAACACTTGGGGCTCAACACCCCATTGAGGTCAGTTGCAGGGAGTGGCGCGGGGAGACGTCCCCGCTTAGCCACTGCCCCCCCACCGCGAGGTGTCCTGGCTTGGGGGCGAAACATCAGTGAACGGTGGCACCAGCTGACGACCCTGCAGCTGACCTCGAAGTGCACTGGAGGAGGTGCGACAGGCAGAGATGCCAAGCAGTTAGGTCTGTACTTATTAATATGTATATATATATATATATATATATATAAATATATATATATATATATATTAATGTATATATACACATATACATACATATACACATATATGTATATATATATATATGTATTGTTGCGTCGACCAGCATTCCTCCAATGGGGAATTTAAATTGCTAGTCTCTCCCAGATTCTCTTATGGCACATAAGCTGATGTTTATATTCAATCACCAGGCAGAAGTTGGTATTTTGTGGTTTATTCTCCAAGCTTAGAGGACAAACGTAAGACCAATCTAGCACACCAGCGTTCCCTCGCCCGCTCTAGCTCGGTCTCCCCTCAAACCCCCGGAAGTCCCGTGATCTTCCCTCTGTCCCTCGCCCCCACTCCCTTTGTTTAGACTACTCCGAGTTATCTCTACTCTGACACATTCCAATCTAGAAGGCCGACACCTTACTATGAGACTCAAAAGAAGGAAGAATACTAGCTATTCTTTATATGACTATAGGAGTTTAGAAAGAAGTAACACTTAAATATGGATATGATTCTGATCTGCTTCCCACAAGTCCCCCTTTAAGATCTTCTAATAAGATCTTTATTACTTGTACAAAACTTATAAAGCACGCCCCACATTAAAGTCTTAAAGTTACCACTTTGCTAGACCCCCTTTAGTGACACTTAGCACAAGGGGCTGTGCGGTTCTGGATGGTCTTGAGGGAGGTTGTTCAGCAAGTCTCTCAACTGTGTCACGAGTCAGGTTGGTTAGTCTCAATGGCGGCGGGGAGTTAGAGAGGCCGCTGAAACAGGAGTTCCAAGGGGTGTTAATTTGGTGACTGGGGTCATCAGTCTAACCATAGCACAAAGCCCAACGGCTGACGTCGGGATTCTAATGTACAATCTGTGCTCCCCACAACACCAGAATATGTCAGCTCGTGCCCAAGGGCCTATCCTTGAGCCATCTATCAGTGTGGTGCACCAGTAACGGTTAATGTCACCCAATTTGTTGGGGGACGAAGAGGGTCCTGTAATTTGAAAACGCGTGTAATTCAGCTTTTGGGCCACAAAGGGAAGAAGTCGGGTGGCATTGTCAACAGAAGGGTACACATGTCAGTCAACTTAAAAGGGGCGGGGTAAGTGTGGGAAAAGGGACGTCCAGCGGAAGACGCAACAGTCACCCAGGTTTTGGCATCCACCTGAGCCACAGGTTGTCTGCACCCGCTCCTAAGGTCAAAGTTACCAGGCCTTCGGTGGTGATGTCAATAGCACGCACAGATGTGAGAGCCTTTGAAACACCACCGAGGTGGGGTGGTACTTTAGGTGCTACAGAGGGTGTAGAGGTAGTTAACGCCCTCTCAAGGACATTAATTTTAATAATTCCTTTAGAGTCTGTATCAGTCAGGTCAACCCCCAAAACAACATAAAAGGGACGATGGGCACCACTTACCATAGTATGTTGTCTGCATCCGACACCAATGGTTCAGGGTTGGGTCGTAACAAATATAGAGGTTATTACCACGGTAATAGCAATTGTGTCCCCCGTACTTAATCACACTGCACAGGTCAAAAAATAAGTCTTGCTATCCCCTTTGACCCAGTCTATTTAAAGTCCGCTGTATGTTCTTAGACACTTGTCAGTCACTGTCGTCAGGAAGGATGAACTGAGACACAAAGACAGTAGAACACGCCCAAGCACCAGTCCGTCAGGGAATACTAGTCGGGTGTAACATTCTGCCTTTCGTCTATCAATATCAGAGTAATTTAGGTAACAAAACGGGGATAAACATCAAACTTTTCACTTAATGTAACGACACATATAGTTATGCTGAAAACAAGCAAGAAAAACTAAGAAACATTTAGCATACTGGATTGGTCTCACACAAGGATATACAATATAGAAGTTGAAAAGAGTAATGTAGGTAGAAAATCTCTCTCGTCTCCTGGGCTGAGGGGCAGACGTTGTGGCGAGGGAGTCAAGAGGGGCAGATGTTGTGGCGATGTCAGCAATGACATCCGCTGGTAATCTGTCAGGTTCTTCAGCAGTAGTGCAGAGGGAGAGGTGGTACCAGGTGTCCCCTTTACCAGCCAGTCGAAGGGCGTGGGACGTCCGTTCTACGACCTTGAAGGGACCAGTCCACCTGAGCTCCGTCCACTTGCGTTTGATGACCTTGATCTTGACCCTCTCAGCGGGCGGAAGGGAATCTGTACAGAAGAACTGGCACACAAATTCTGCAATTTTTTGTGTAAAATACCATTTTGGTTTTACGCTGAGTCATCCTTCCATGGGGGGCTGCTGGTCCTGTGAATGGCTGACCTGTATGCAGCTCATAGGGTGAAAAACTCAAAGGGCGGTAAAACAGTTTTATTCACGGACCTTCGAATGATCATTAACGCTAATTGCAACATGTCAATCCAATTAAATTTGGTCTGTGCACAAATTTTAGCCAATTAGTTTTTGATGTTCTGGTCCATCCTTTCAACCTTGCCTTGGGACTGAGGATGGTACCCTAAACCTGTGTTCTAGTCCGAAAGCCTTCTCGACCAAGGCTAAGTGAGTATTTTTTTTTTTTAAATGGTTGCCGTTGTCTGACCTAATCTTTTTGGGGAAACCATGTCGGGGTACTAGGTCATTCACAAGTCATTTAATTACTGATATCGCATCCTCTTTTGAGGTTGTTGTTGATTCCGGCCAACCACTGTGATTGTCAACACAAGTCAGTACGTACCCTTCTCTTGTACCGTATTGATCATATCAGTGAAATCAAAGACTATACATGGTTTACCCTCACCTCCTCCATATTCTAAATTTGATCTACTAAACTACTATCGATGTGTAAAATCGTTATTTTCAAATTAAAATTAGTTATAACTTCTTACCCACGGGAAAAATATTAAAACTATAGAATGTGTCAGAGTCTGATTATTGTCGATTTTGTTCCAAGGAGTCTGTTTCCACCCTCACTCACCCCCTTCTGTTTCTGAAAAAAGGACTGTGTTAGTCATACTATCACTTTCAGAAACATCTAAGAAAAAGGTCAGCTAATAGTCAAGTAGCAGAGGACAGGTCATGTTTGAGGTCAATGATTGTCTCTTTAGCCTCTATGGTCCACTGGGGGGTGGTGTTAGGGTAGGGGACCCCTTAGCGATATCACAAATAACTCAAACTCAACTAAACCCTAACTTTTATGTAACTTATTCAATATGGTGAAGGTAACAAAATATGCTTATATTTATATTGTCACCAATACTACAAAAATACTACCCTTATGGCGGATGCTTTAGCAATAGTATTTTGAATTTTTACCACACCTGGTGGCCCCAATAATTCATTAAGTCAAGCTCATGTTGTAGAAAGTTGAATGATGCGGACACGTTTGTTACTGAATACTTTCTATCAGACTTCTGCCATGGCAACTATGTGTATGTAATGAGCAACTATAATTATTTGATATGCTTAAATGTGTAATGTGTCGTTTTAGCTCAGCTGTTGTGTAGCTGGTAGCTCCTCATAGCCTACAGGTGTCTAAAGTGCATTGATTGATTGATTGATTGATTGAGACTTTTATTAGTAGGTTGCACAGTGAAGTACATATTCCGTACAATTGACCACTACATGGTAACACCCGAATAAGTTTTTCAACTTGTTTAAGTCGGGGTCCACTTAAATTGATTCATGATACAGATATATACTATCATATATACTATCATCATAATACAGTCATCACATAAGATAATCACATTGAATTATTTACATTATTTACAATCAGGGGTGTGGAGGGGGGGTGGAGGATATGGACATCAAGTAGTGGACATAGAGAGAGAGAGAGAGAGAGAGAGAGAGAGAGAGAGAGAGAGAGAGAGAGAGAGAGAGAGAGAGAGAGAGAGAGAGAGAGAGAGAGAGAGAGAGAGATCAGAAGGCATAAGAAAAAGAAAAAGTATCTGCATTTGATTGTTTACATTTGATTATTAGCAATCCGGGGAGGGTGTTAGTTTAGGGTTGTAGCTGCCTGGAGGTGAACTTGTATTGCGGTTTTGAAGGAGGATAGAGATGCCCTTTCTTTTATACCTGTTGGGAGCGCATTCCACATTGATGTGGCATAGAAAGAGAATGAGTTAAGACCTTTGTTAGTTCGGAATCTGGGTTTAACGTGGTTAGTGGAGCACCCCCTGGTGTTGTGGTTATGGCGGTCATTTACGTTAAGGAAGTAGTTTGACATGTACTTCGGTATCAGGGAGGTGTAGCGGATTTCATAGACTAGGCTCAGTGCAAGTTGTTTAACTCTGTCCTCCACCTTGAGCCAGCCCACTTTAGAGAAGTGGGTAGGAGTGAGGTGGGATCTGGGGTGGAGGTCTAGAAGTAACCTGACTAGCTTGTTCTGAGATGTTTGGAGTTTAGATTTGAGGGTTTTGGAGGTGCTAGGGTACCAGGAGGTGCATGCGTAATCGAAAAAGGGTTGAACGAGAGTTCCCGCCAGAATCCTCAAGGTGCTTTTGTTGACCAGAGAGGAAATTCTGTAGAGAAATCTCGTTCGTTGGTTAACCTTTTTGATTACCTTGGTTGCCATTTTATCACAGGAAAGGTTAGCCTCTAGAATGGAACCTAGGTAGGTGACCTCATCTTTCCTGGTGATAACAATGTCACCTACTTTTATGGTGAAGTCATTGACTTTCTTAAGTTTGATGTGGGACCCAAACAGGATGGATTCTGTTTTACCCAAGTGTATGGATAGCTTGTTGTCAGCGAGCCAGGTGCAAGTTCTACAGAGCTCAGCACTGAGGATTTTCTCCACCTGTGACTTGTCCTTGCCGGATACCAGCAAGGCAGAGTCATCCGCAAACAAAAACAATTCACAGTCGCATGCCGATGACATGTCGTTTATGTATATTAGGAACAGTAAAGGTCCCAATATACTGCCTTGGGGAACTCCACAGCTCACAGAGAGGGGGGGGGGGGCGGGCGGGGGGGGGGGGGGGGGGACACACGGTGCCGTTCACCTCTACCACCTGCTCCCTCCCCTCCAAGTAAGATTGCATCCAGCTCCATGAGGTTTTGTTTAATCCGATTGCTCTGAGCTTATCCAACAGTATAGCGTGGTTAACGGTGTCAAAGGCCTTCTGAAGGTCCAGCATGACCATGCCGCAGTATTTGCCCACGTCCACCTCATGTTTGATGTGGTCGGTCAGATAGAGAAGGCATGTGTCAGTGGAGTGGTTAGTTCTGAAGCCGGATTAGAATTTGTACATGAGTTTATTAGTGGCAAGGTAACTATCGACCTGTTCATAAACTATTTTCTCCATTACTTTCGAAACGGAACTGAGAATAGAAACAGGTCGGTAGTTGCCAGGTTCCAATTTGCTTCCTTTTTTAAAGAGGGGAGTTACTCTTGCTATCTTAAAATCTTTTGGTACTTGGCCTTGTGTAATTGATAGGTTTATTATGTGCGTGATGATCGGGGCAATGATGGAGGCAGAGTCCCTGAGGAATCTGGAGGGAATATTATCAAGGCCGGTGGCCTTGTTAGGGTGGAGCGCGCTCAATTTTTTAAACACCTCATCAGCTGTGACCATTTCTAATTTGAAATCATCGTTGGATACTCCTAGCTTTCTGTAGAAAGCTTTAATGTGTTCTACACCAAAGCGACCAGAGTGGTGGGACAGCTTGTTGACAAGAGTTGCGGCTATGCTGGTGAAAAAGATGTTAAGTCTGCTAGCTACCTCCATTTTGTCTGTAATGAGGGAGTCCATAGTTATGTGTTTAACCTAACCATGGGCTAAACCTAAACAATTGAAAATGTGGTATTTGGGTGTCGGTGTAATTTGTGGCAGCTACGCCGTGTCTTATCATTGGACCTAAGTTCTTTGGTTTTGTAGGCGAGACAGAGAGCAAGGGAACAATGTGGGACATCAATCAAAGGGTCAAAGATCAGCTAGGGTATATTCAGCAGTGGGTGACCTTGCTTTTGAGTTCCAACAGGTGGAGGAAAGAATCCTCAACAGACATGCGACCAGACGGTTGGACTCGGGTGGTGGACAACACGGTGCTTCAAAGCCAGTCTGGGGTGGAAACTGTTTCGGCTGTGTTCAGCCTGGTCACTGGAGTCGTGACTGTCCGAACATTTCTGAACAGGAAAGGTTCCGTCGTGCCAACAAACGAACACGAAGGCGTGGCAGAGGACGCCCACATCAGGAGCCCCAGCAGGAAGTACCGACAGGCCCCCTGCTGGACATGAGTGTCAACGGACAATGTTATCAGTTTGTGATTGACAATGGTGCCACCCACTCGATTCTGAATGCAGAGGTACCAAAGAAACTGTGTGCTTCCTCTTTAAAGGTCAACGGCTTCGCTGGGGTCACAAGAAGGTTACCTGTCACCAAACGACTTCCGGTTCAGATAATAGTACATTCATGGTTCCCTGAACCACATCTCCCCTTTGCTAGCAGCACTCCTGCACACTGTGTGCTATGGTTAGACTGGTGACCCCACTCACCCTAGTGGGTACCAAATTAACACCCCTTGGAACTCCTGTTTGTCACTGAAGGGGGTCTAGCAAAGTGGTAACTTTTAAGACTTTTGGGAATTGTTGGTTTTCTTCCCTGACCATGACGACATTGACGTGGACTCCCTCCATCTATCTCCCATGTAGCTATGTTGTTGTTTTATTGCTAGCTTGCTCAAAGAAAAAAACAGCACCTACTTTAATGTGGGGCGTGCTTTATAAGTGTTGTACAAGTAATTAAGATCTTTTTAGAAGATCTTGAAGGGGGACTTGACGGAAGGAGATTTTTTACATATATCCATATTTAAGTGTTACTTCTTTACTTCCATAGTCATATTACAAAATAGCTAGTATTCTTCCTTCTTTCTAGTCTGCAAAGTAATGTGTCGGCCTTCTAGCATTGGAATGCAGGGAGTAGAGATAACTCAGGGAGTACTCAAAACAACGAGGGTGGGAGCGAGGGACAGAGGGAAGAACACAGCACTTCCCTGGGTTTGGAGGGAAGATCGATCTTGGCTGGGCTAGGGAACGCTTCTGTACTGGATTGGTCTCACGTTTATTGTCTTCAAAGCTTTGAGAATAAACCACAAAATACCAACTACTGCCTGGCGATCAATTTAAACTTCAGCTTATGTGCCATAAAAAGAACTTGGGAGTGACCAGCAGCTTAAAATCCCTGGGAGGAAGAGCTGGTCAATGCAACAATATATACATATATATATATTTATATATATATTTGCGTTCGTTACATCTCGTCTCGATTACTGTAACGTTTTATTTTCGGGCCTCCCTATGTCTAGCATTAAAAGATTACAGATGGTACAAAATGCGGCTGCTAGACTTTTGACAAAAACAAGAAAGTTTGATCATATTACGCCTATACTGGCTCACTTGCACTGGCTTCCTGTGCACCTAAGATGCGACTTTAAGGTTTTACTACTTACGTATAAAATACTACACGGTCAAGCTCCTGCCTATCTTGCCGATTGTATTGTACCATATGTCCCGGCAAGAAATCTGCGTTCAAAGAACTCCGGCTTATTAGTGATTCCCAGAGCCCAAAAAAAGTCTGCGGGCTATAGAGCGTTTTCTATTCGGGCTCCAATATTATGGAATGCCCTCCCGGTAACAGTTAGAGATGCTACCTCAGTAGAAGCATTTAAGTGTCATCTTAAAACTCATTTGTATACTCTAGCCTTTAAATAGACTCCCTTTTTAGACCAGTTGATCTGCCGTTTCTTTTCTTTTCTACTCTGCTCCGTGGTGGACCGCTAGCCTGTTCATCGGATGGGGACATCTCTACGCTGCTGACCCGTCTCCGCTCGGGATGGTTCCTGCTGGCCCCACTATGGACTGGACTTTCGCTGATGTGTTGGACTTTCACAATATTATGTCGGACCCACTCGACATCCATTGCTTTCGGTCTCCCCTAGAGGGGGGGTTACCCACATATGCGGTCCTCTCCAAGGTTTCTCATAGTCATTCACATTGACGTCCCACTGGGGTGAGTTTTCCTTGCCCGTATGTGGGCTCTGTACCGAGGATGTCGTTGTGGCTTGTACAGCCCTTTGAGACACTTGTGATTTAGGGCTATATAAATAAACATTGATTGATTGATTGATATATATACATAAATATATATATTTATAAATACACACACACATATATATATATATATATATATATATATATATATATATATATATATATATATATATATATATATATATATATATATATATATATATATACATATATATATATATATATACAAATACATATATATATACACATATACATATATATATACATACATATATATACATATATATATATACATATACTTGTACATATATATACATATACATATATATATGCATACATATATACAGGTAAAAGCCAGTAAATTAGAATATTTTAAAAAAACTTGATTTATTTCAGTAATTGCATTCAAAAGGTGTAACTTGTACATTATATTTATTCATTGCACACAGACTGATGCATTCAAATGTTTATTTCATTTAATTTTGATGATTTGAAGTGGCAACAAATGAAAATCCAAAATTCCGTGTGTCACAAAATTAGAATATTACTTAAGGCTAATACAAAAAATGGATTTTTAGAAATGTTGGCCAACTGAAAAGTATAAAAATGAAAAATATGAGCATGTACAATACTCAATACTTGGTTGGAGCTCCTTTTGCCTCAATTACTGC